>NC_064616.1:207437329-207609829 GCF_023898315.1 Schistocerca nitens
AACAGTGTTCGCTGAACAACAGTTATGGGCTCGGCTCGCTCTGTTCCTTCATGAGAAATGGAATGTAGTGATCTGGTCAGCTGCAAATTAAATCGATGCCAATTTTGCAAGGAGCGTTAGTCAAAGACAATGTGAGGAGCTCTTTTAATCTTTAACTTTATCCTATTAATGGGAGAATGCTCTGTTACTCACATGGGCATAGGGTAAGATGGACAATTGTAATTGTAAATTACACGTCTAGGACCGAAGTGCAAGAAATATATAGATTTCTGTATGATATACTTTGGTGCATATGTTTGAGAGTAAACAATAAATGGATGTACTGCTCAGTCATCTATCTGCATTCGCAATGGTACTCGCAAAGTACACTACTGGCCAATAATATTGCTACACCACGAAGATGACGTGCTACAGACGCGAAATTTAACCGACAGGAAGAAGATGCTGTGATATGCAAATGATTGGCTTTTCAGATCACTCACACAAGGTTGGCGCCGGTGGCGACACTTACAATGTGCTGACATGAGGAAAGTTTCCAACCGATTTCTCATACACAAACGGCAGTTGACCGGCGTTGCCTGGTGAAACGTTGTTGTGATGCCTCGTGTAAGGAGGATAAATGCGTACCATCACGTTTCCGACTTTGATAAAGGTCGGATTGTAGCCTATCGCGATTGCGGTTTATCGTATCGCGACATTGCTGCTCGCGTTGGTCGAGATACAATGACTGTTAGCAGAATATGGAATCGGTGGGTTCAGGACGGTAATACGGAACGCCGTGCTAGATCCCAACGGCCTCGTATCACTAGCAGTCGAGATGACAGGCATCTTATCGGCATGGCTGTAACGGATCGTGCAGCCACGTCTCGATCCCTGAGTCAACAGATGGGGACGTTTGCAAGACAACAACCATCTGCACGAACAGTTCGACGACGTTTGCAGCAGCATGGACTATCAGCTCGGAGACCATGGCTGCGGCTTCCCTTGACGCTGCATCACAGACAGGAGCGCCTACGATGGTGTACTCAACGACGAACCTGGGTGCACGAATGGCAAAACGTCATTTTTCAGATGAATCCAGGTTCTGTTTACAGCATCATGATGGTCGCATCCATGTTTGGCGACATCGCGGTGAACTCACATTGGAAGCGTGTATTCGTCATCGCCATACTGGCGTATCACGCGGCGTGATGGTATAGGGTGCCATTGGTTACACGTCTCAGTCACCTCTTGTTCGCATTGACGACACTTTGAACAGTAGACGTTACATTTCAGATGTGTTACGACCCGTAGCTCTAACCTTCATTCGATCCCTGCGAAACCCTACATTTCAGCAGGATAATGCACGACCGCATGTTGCAGGTCCTGTACGGGCCTTTCTGGATACCGAAAATGTTCGACTGCTGCCCTGGCCACCACATTCTCCAGATCGCTCACCAATTGAAAGCGTCTGGTCAATGGTGGCGAACAACTGGCTCGTCACAATTCGCTACTGTTGATGAACTGTGGTATCGTGTTGAAGCTGCATGGGGAGCTGTACCTGTACACGCCATCCAAGCTCTGTTTGACTCAATGCCCAGGCGTATCAAGGCCGTTATTACGGCCAGAGGTGGTTGTTCTGGGTACTGATTTCTCAGGATCTATGCACCCAAATTGCGTGAAAATGTAATCACATGTCAGTTCTGGTATAATATATTGGTCCAATGAATACCCATTTTTCATTTGCATTTCTTCTTGGTGTAGCAATTTTAATGGCGAGTGGTGTTTTGCATGTCACAGCATCTTCTTCCTGGCGGTTAAATTTCACGTCTGTAACACGTCATCTTCGTGGTGTAGAAATTTTAAAAGCCAGTAGTGTACTATAGAATTCCTAATTTGGTTCTCTGTACTACAGGGTGATTCAAAAAGAATACCACAACTTTAAAAATGTGTATTTAATGAAAGAAACATAATATAACCTTCTGTTATACATCATTACAAAGAGTATTTAAAAAGGTTTTTTTTCACTCAAAAACAAGTTCAGAGATGTTCAATATGGCCCCCTCCAGACACTCGAGCAATATCAACCCGATACTCCAACTCGTTCCACACTCTCTGTAGCATATCAGGCGTAACAGTTTGGATAGCTGCTGTTATTTCTCGTTTCAAATCATCAATGGTGGCTGGGAGAGGTGGCCGAAACACCATATCCTTAACATACCCCCATAAGAAAAAATCGCTGGGGGTAAGATCAGGGCTTCTTGGAGGCCAGTGATGAAGTGCTCTGTCACGGGCTGCCTGGCGGCCGATCCATCGCCTCGGGTAGTTGACGTTCAGGTAGTTACGGACAGATAAGTGCCAATGTGGTGGCGCTCCATCCTGCTGAAATATGAATTGTTGTGCTTCTTGTTCGAGCTGAGGGAACAGCCTGGGCTGCGAACAAATGCTTGCTGGATGCGTGCTACATTTTCATCACTCGTTCTCGGCCGTCCAGAACTTTTCCCTTTGCACAAACACCCATTCTCTGTAAACTGTTTATACCAACGTTTAATACACCGCCTATCAGGAGGTTTAACACCATATTTCGTTCGAAATGCACGCTGAACAACTGTCGTCGATTCACTTCTGCCGTACTCAATAACATAAAAAGTTTTCTGTTGAGCGGTCGCCATCTTAGCATCAACTGACGCTGACGCCTAGTCAACAGCGCCTCAAGCGAAGAAATGTACAACTAAATGAAACTTTATAGCTCCCTTAATTCGCCGACAGATAGTGCTTAGCTCTGCCTTTTATCGTTGCAGAGTTATAAATTCCTAAAGTTGTGGTATTCTTTTTGAATCACCCTGTATATTCGAAAGGAGGAAGGCCTGCGGCATGACAGGATGGAGACAACAGCAAATACCACTGCAATGCAGAGACCACTGCAGTGTAGTGAGAAGCACTAAACGCAACACACTTAGACCACGACCCTGTCCCTAGCAGTAGTTGCCGTGAGTATATGTCGGAGAGCGCTGAAACGCTCGCACATTCAGAGCACACACCTCCCATACGTCCACACGCAGCGTCCCCATCCCCTCATACACTGCCAGCGACGACGTTCAGGGACTGGAGGAAAGTACCGCAGCGGCCACAGCTGCAGCTGTGCTAGAGTTCACCACCCCTGGCCATGGAAGGCATCCGAGGTTGTCTGGAGAGGTGGGAATTAGAATGCACGCCCAGCCCAAACGTCCATCATTTTGAATTTCTCTCATGCAACACACACATGTCCGCTTCTGTCGTGCTCACTCTGCACATTGGTCACTACACTAGCCCTCGCTGCCATGGGCAGGATCAGACATGCCGGCGCATTCCCCGGACAATACACGTGTTTTCACACCGCTAAAGTATCGTTACTTGTTGTAAAAATCCTGTACAGGGCTACGGTATTCTAAGTATTCTTCATCAGATAGAAAAATACCTTTTCTTGTCTGTCACACTCTCGATCACAGGACTAAAATACTAAACTCATTTTTGGCTCATGATGAAAGGGCTAAGATCTACCACTCTTACCGGATGACTCCTCACTTTCGGATTCTCTCTTAAGGTAACAGCACAGAGAAGCTGTAAATACTTTGTGTAAGCCAGAATGAGATTTTCACTCTGCAGCGGAGTGTGTGCTGATACGAAACTTCCTGGCAGATTAAAAAAGGTCCTGAGCGCGAGTCTCGATCCGGCACACAGTTTTAATCTGCCAGGAAGTTTCATATCACCGCACACTCCGCTGCAGAGTGAAAATCTCATTCTGGAAACATCCCCCAGGCTGTGGCTAAGCCATGTCTCCTTGCTTTCAGGAGTGCTAGTTCTGCAGGTTCGCAGGAGAGCTTCTGTAAAGTTTGGAACGTAGGAGGCGAGGTACTGGCAGAAGTAAAGCTGTGACGACGGGTCGTGAGGCGTGCTTGGGTAGCTCAGTTGGTAGAGCACTTCCCCGCGAAAGGCGAGGTCCTGAGTTCGAGTCTCGGTCCGGCACACAGTTTTAATCTGCCAGGAAGTTTCACTTCATGTAAGGTTTACACTATGTGTCACTTTACAAATTTGGTAATGCATCTCATTTTATTACGATGTTCGATCCTCACTGTGTAGGTGAGAGAAAAAAATATCATTAGAAGATATCGCATCCGTGTTTGTAGACATCGCGGTGAACGCACATTGGAAGCGTGTATTCGTCATCGCCATACTGTCGTATCACCCGCCGTGATGGTATTGGATGCCATTGGTTACACGTCTCGGTCACCTCTTGTTCGCATTGACGGCACTTTGAACAGTAGACGTTACATTTCAGATGTGTTACGACCCATGGCTCTACCCTTCATTCGATTCCTGAGAAACCCTACATTTCAGCAGGATAATGCATGACCGCATGTTGAAAGTCCTGTACGGGCCTTTCTGGATACAGAAAGTGTTCGTCTGCTGCCCTGGCCAGCACAAACTGACTCGTCACAATGCGCCAGTCACTACTCTTGATGAACTGTGGTATCGTGTTGAAGCTGCATGGGCAGCTGTACGTGTACACGCCATCTGTTTGACTCAATGTCGAGGCGTATCAAGGCCGTTATTACGGCCAGATGTGGTTGATCTGGGTACTGATTTCTCAGGATCTATGCACCGAAATTACGTGAAAATGTAATCACATGTCAGTTCTAGTATAATATATTTGTCCAACGAATACCCGTTTATCATCTGCATTTCTTCTTGGTGCAGCAATTTTAATGGCCAGTAGTGTATTTTGAAACCCCAATCGCTACGTCAAATCCCCCACTGATAGCGACCTCTGACATGTAGCAATGACATCTTATTACATCATTTTGGATCTCGGTTTAAGTGTGCGTCGTGTTTAGTGCTTCTCAGTACATCGCAATGGGCTCTGTCTTGCATAGGTATTTGTTGTTCCTACCATCCCCTCACGTAGTAGATCCTTTCCTTCCTCCTTCGTTCTGGTGTAGTGGAGAGAACCAATCAACATAGGAATTCTGTAGTGCTTTAAAAAAGAAAATACTCTTAGCAGACCTGTAGTGGTCGGTAATTCTATATCCGTGACGGTATAGATTCAAGTCTAAATTTGAAATTCCAATAATCATATCATACATCACCGCTTCCAGTCATGATGTCAAGTAATAATAGGTCTGGATTATTTAATGAAATTTCTCATCAAAATGATAACACTTTTGTTTATGGTTCAGAGTGAATCTTTTTTTATTTAGACTAGTTTTAAATGGTGTGAAGCAAATTGTTTAAGCGCTATATTAACGATTTAATTAATATTTCCTGTGGCACATTTTCTGAAGCAACGTTTGTGACATCTTCAAGATGTGATATTAAGCACCAGATTTAATAACTTCTGAGGCAGTCCGTGAGGTGTACTGAAGGACAAGTGCACCACGAAGTCTGGGGCAACTTAGAGTCCACGCTGGAATGTAATATCTCACGCTAGTTCCTACGCCATCTGCAAAGCAAACTACAGCACTCTCTTCCACTTTGTATGCAAGGATCTTTTTTTATAGCGTAGTTCGCATCAGTCTGCTACTAGTTTTGTGAAATCAACAATTTGTGTGTGTGAATTAATAGTTACCGCGTCCGCCTTATGTTCCCTACATTATGATAATGTGACTGGGAATTAATTACACAGGCTAACGAAAATTTTTTTTGAAAAACTATTTTTGCATTGATAGCTGACCTTTATAGATTTTTATGAACTGATTCCAAATCTAGCCTTAGTTCTTTTGTATCACCCATAGTTTTAGAGCAATATGCTTTTTATTATATAGTACAAAAATCCTATGTTGCACGGTAAACGGGGAAATTAATGAAACGCTTTGTTACAACATAAGCATGGTTTGTATTTACGGTAAGCTGCTTAAAACAATGATATGTGTTAATAGAGGTTTCACTTGTGAGCTGGAATTGGTTTGTATTTTCTTTCTCTTTTTTCTTTGAACCTTCTTGTGTAGCTCTTTCTACGATCAGTCGCTTGCTGAACTTCTTGGTGAAGTGACCAACAGTGGTGATCCGATGGCAGGTTTTCGGTATGTCGAATCCCCGGTGAACGTCTTCTGCCAGCGTGTGTAGTGCCAACAGTAAAATTCGGAGGGAGTGGTGTTACCGTGTGGTCGTGTTTCTCATGGAGGGGGCTGACACCCCTTGTTTTGCGTGGCACTATCACAGCACAGGCATACATTGATGTTTTAAGCACCTTCTTGCTTCCAACTGTTGAAGAGCAATTCGGGGATGGAGATTGCATCTTTCAACACGATCGAGCACCTGTTCATAACACACGGCCACTGGCGGAGTGGTTACACCATACAATAACATCCCTGTAATGGATCAGCCTGCAGAGTCCTGAATTGAATCCCATAGAGCACCTTTGGGATGTTTTGGAGCGCCGATTTATTGCCAGGCCTCACCGACCGACATCGATACCTCTGCAACACTCCATGAAGAATTGGGCTGCCATTCCTCAAGAAACCTTCCAGCACCTGATTGAACGTATCCTTGCAAGAGTGGAAGCTGTCATTAAGGCTAAGGGTGGGCCAACACCATACTGAATTCCAACATTACCGATGGAAGGCGCCACGAACTTGTAAGTCATTTTCAGCCAGGTGTCCGGATACTTTAGATCACATAGTGTATTTGCTGCTTCTCGAACTGAAACATTGCATTAGCTGTGTTGAATCTAACGCTTGCACCTCTGGCGTCTGAGCAGGTGGTGTGATAGGTGGGGTGGGCATGTTAGAAGAGACAAATGCAAGAAACAGACAAGAAATATAAGTAGAAAAGCAAAGAAAATACCTCCAACGCCCACCTGAAAACACTGATTAGCAAAAGAGACTGTCAAAGCAAGTAAATGCCCCTTCCAAGTAAAGGCAAGAGTGAATTAAGGAGCCAGCAAAACAAAAGAAAATTCCGTGGTCGCGAGGCGTGACGTTGGTTTGCGAATCCCCGTCGTCAATGTGGGGTCCGGCCCACTCGTCCGTTATAGGGTGCCTAGGAAGCTGTATCCCCGGATAGCTAGGCAGCATACAAGCAAAGCACAATAAAGGACATCTTGGGTTGTCGGGTGTTCTGCCGGATATCAGCGTCGTACTTGCACGATATTTCGGTCACCTAGCTCGTAACCTTCATCAGGTGCGACCTGAGACTGCTCCTCGAGTGGACCTGGTCCAGTATTTATGCCTATGGCATAAATAATGGAGTTTATTATAGTAATTGAATTGACAATACTTAACTTGCGTATGTACAAGGTGGTGTCGCAACCAATTGGGGACATGCAAATAATCAGTGTCCTTCGAAACATAAAATTTCCATTCACGTAATTGACATGGATCACAAGTCATGGCTCTTCTAGTGCGCGTCTTCCAGTCCCTCTCATCTAGTGGACGACTTCTAACCCAATTTCATTCATTGCTAAGCCTCTGTTCCAATATCGGAGGGCCTCGCCCATACTGATGCGGGCTTAGAAAGGGAGTAGCACTGGGCTGAGTCGTGAGCTGGAATTTGTATAAGTGAGGGAGACGTACTAGTGAGTCCGTGCAGTTTTGGTATTTGCAGTGTCAGGGTGGTGTGACGGGTTGTGCATCTGTCCAGTAAGCAGGAGGCAAGGTTTCGAATCCCGATGCTGGTATAAGTCTTAAATCATTGCTTCGGTCTACATCATTATCATACTACGCTACTGGCCATCAAATTTGCTACACGAAGAAGAAATGCAGATGATAAACGGGTATTCATTGGACAAATAGATTATACTAGAACTGACATGTGATTACATTTTCACGCAATTTGGGTGCATAGATCCTGAGAAATCAGTACCCTGAACAAACACCTCTGGCCGTAATAACGGTCTTGATACGCGTGGGCATTGAGTCAAACAGAGCTTGGATGGCGTGTACACGTACAGCTGCCCATGCAGCTTCAACACGATACCACAGTTCATCAAGAGTAGTGAATGGCCTATTGTGAGGAGCCAGTTGCTCGGCCACCATTGACCAGACGTTTTCAGTTGGTGAGAGATCTGGAGAATGTGCTGGCCAGAGCAACAGTCGAACATTTTCTATGTCCAGAAAGGCCCGTACAGGACCTGCAACATGCGGTCGTGCATTTGAGAGGTGGCATGAGCCCCCTCTCATATTTCTATCTTACGATTCTCCTCTCTAGTTGCATGCGGTGGAGGGTTGTTATTCCTTCACACGCGGACTTCCCATGCAGCGTCTCTCGCCACCCGGGTGGTCCAGTGACAGGCGGGCTCTTCTGACTTTGAAAGGGTAGGCCGACAGGTGTGGGGGGTCGAGTGAATGCTTTCCGGACGCCGACATTGTCAGGAGACGCGCCCGTTTGGGGCCGGAAGTGGCGGCTGGGCTGGAGGTTCCGTTGCTTCGCAGAAGCTTAGCGAAAACACTTATGGCGGGCTACCAGCGAGGCGTGGGAATGACTTATGTACCCAGGCAGCTGTGGCGGGAAAATTCCCGCGCTTTCTGCAAAATATTAACTGTGATTGGCTTGCTCAGGGCATAGCTCCGTGACGTAGCAAAATCAGCACAAAAATTGGCGCCAAGAATCTCCATTGGTGGAATGGTAGTGCTCCGGCAATGGAGTGGAATTTCCGCCGGTTTTCGAGTTGCTGATTGGAACGTTTAACCACGGTCACTGTCGTGGGGGCGGGAATGTTGTGTGTTCGGCCTGTACAGGTGCGCTAAGTAGTCGGCTCTCGCCTTTCGGTCGAAGACGTCGAAGCAACCAGCCATCGCTTCCTGTACGCCAGATCGTGTCCTGGCAGTTAAGAAGACAGTTTGGTAATGTATGTCCGCAGCACCGGCAGACAGGGATTTTCCTAGGTGATAATCAGAGCTCAGCAGAGCGCGCCTGTTCGTCTTTTTCTAACTTTGTTCTGTCTTGAGTAGCAGCAATTACTGTTGGGTTAGCTGTGTGTCTCTCTTGAGATTTGAGTGGCAAGGAATTGGCTCCACATACCACTTCGTCTTAAACCTCACGATCTAGTTTAGGGACAACTTCACCTTTACAGTGTTTGTATGAATCTCCAATGTGAGCCAATTTGATGTATTATAAATATTTACTGTGTTTCTTTCACTATTCTGTGTTTAGTCTTAATAAATCATATTGTTATTTTGGACATAACTTTCATTCTGTTAATCGATAGAGCAACCCTATCATTCCTCACTATGCTAATGAAACCTTTGTTTATTTAACTTATTTATCAAATTAAATTATTGCAGGTGCCAAACTCTCTTCTATTCCACTGGCAGGGTTGATTAGAGTCAGTTCGCGTATTTTTTTATCCTTGTGCAACAGCAAAAGTCGGAGTTAGAATAGGGGGGGCTTAGAGCATGATTTACATATGTGGATTCTAGTAGAATTTAGTGATAAATACACTGCTAGCCCCGGCACCTCGCATAAAATGGCGACCCTGCCAGGATCTTTCCTTTGAATCACTGATAAGCCAACAGGATTCTTAGTAGGAACATTCAATTGTTTTTCTCTATTTTTTTTAATGAGTAATACCCAACTTGTTTTTCTTGTAGTTCCGCGATTAGTTTTTAAGTAGCGGCGCATGTTTACTGTTTTTGTTTTCAGCGTATATATTTGTTTGTTTGTTCATTGTTTTATATGTTTCTTTGATGTGGTGTCCGTACCACTTCACACTTTGTCGGGTTTGTGTGCAGTTTTTGTGCATGTAGTTACAGCGTTGGAACGGCGTTGTTGAAATTTTGTGTCTATGACGAAGAATATATGGAGTAGATTATTTTTATTGTGCATCTTAGATAAAATTGTTTTTCATGAATGATCACGAGAAGTAAGGCATGACTATTATCGAGTGAAGTTAAACCAAAAGAGAATTGCATAATGGATAAGGGGCAGTTTACTGACGGGGATAGGTTCGGAGATGAGATGGGCACATTTTTAGCAGGACAGGACGACAGGGTCATGGATGAGGAAGGTGATTTGGACGCGATCTTAGAGCAACGTCACCGCCGTGATTATGATAGTGAGGTAGAGGATGAAACAGAGACAGGCACACAGGTCGAGACGGTAGTAGAGGTTTATAATCAAACGAACGAGAGCAGACAGGGGCCAGCTCGGCCACGTCACAGCTCTAGCGCCCAGGTGTCCAGAGTTACATCACCCATGTGTGACGAGGATCAAAATGATGACATTAACCCAATACTGAGCTTCCTACGATCAATGAAAGAAGAAGCTAATGAACAGCGTAAGAAGGAGAAAGAAGAAGCTGACGAACAGCGTAAGGAGGACACGGAGGCAATAATTTCGCATATAGGGGAAATTCGTGGGGAATTATTAACAATAAAGAAAGAATGTGGAGAAGCAAAACAAATGTCAATGGTAGCACAAAAAGTAGCAGGCCTAGCCAAAACTGCAGCAACAGGGACAATGAAAATCGCAAGAGTAACTTCTCAACTCGCAGGGCGCTTGCGACGTGCGACACAAGTCCACTCAAAATCCCTAGCGGCCTTAAAGACTCAAGGTAATATTGCGGTTACGAACATCACGAAACGAATGAAAGAAGTAGAGAGTCGGATAGCAAAACTAGAGCGAAACGGGCACACGAGCACTGCGCGTTCGGATACCAATGATGGAGTACACAGGATTGTGTCTCCGAGGAAAAGCCCGCCGTGCTCTAGCCCAGTGACAGCGTGCGGAACGAACAATGCACACGCAGAAACAGCGAGTAATAGCTCCAATAACTGCAGCCCACTGAGAAGAGTGAATGCTGAATGCCACTTCCACTGTGATACAGAGGTAGCACATCACAGTTATCAGCAAGATAGATCAGGACACTCAGCAGACGTGCAAGTATCGGAAACGAGTGACAACACCAGTGCGAGGATCGGACAGGATTTTGATCACAATCACTTCCTGTCGATACTAAAATTCCAAAAGTTCAGAGATAATGGAGGGTCGATGCATCCCAAGAGCTGGGTGATGCAGTTTACAAATTCATTACCGTCATCATGGCCAACCCTGGCAAAATTAGAATTCATGTGTGGACACATCGAAGGCCAAGCCGCGGAAAAGATGCGGGGTGTGGCAGCGACGTGTCAGACATATCAGGAATTTGTTGATGCGTTCCTGGGGATCTACTGGTCAAAGGAAACGCAAGACAGGATTAAAGAGGAAATAATATTTTGTCCTGAACTGGAAGTGTCCGGGCAAAGGAGCGCAACCAAATTTTTTGATGATTTACTCAAGAAGAATCAATTTTTAGATAGTCCATATAGCAAGGGAGAAATCATCAAATTTTGTTTTTCCAAATTGCCTGTTAGGTATCAACAGACACTTGTCGGCAAGTGTGGATCTGACATAGAAGCATTCAAGAGTCTATTGCGCGAACTCGAAGTAGTCTTCGATAAACAAGACGCAAAGGACAGGAAGAAGGCGCAAAATAACAAATACCACGGGCCAGCAAGGGCAGACGACAACAGATCGCATAATCGCGCTCGTCAGTTAGGAAACCAGGGTTACGGAAATCAAGGTTACGCAATTCAAGATTATGGAAACCAGAGACACGGAAACCAGAACGTCAGGGAACAGGCTCAATCTAGACAAGGAATCTGGGACAGGAGGAATAACGAACGGCAAAGCGACCGTAACTGGAGAGAGCGAAACCAAGGACAACAGGAGAACCAGGAGATTGAAATTAGACCTGCAAATCCTAATGCACGTCAGAGGAAGAGGAGTCTGACAAGGGATTGGCGCTAGTCCATAGGACTCCACCACATCTCTCATACAAAGAAGTTCGTGGAATAATAGTAGTTTAAGTGGTGTACATAGTAGAATAGGCAAATATATGAACCTTTCTTCGGGGAACAATAATCGTTACATTAATAGATCAAGATTGCTAAAGTATTAACACGCTGCGTTGTCTTGCGTAAGAATTTACTGCTGCTATCCTCTTTTTGTTTATGTTCGCGATCTCCAATGTCGATGGAGTAGGAGACACTACCTTTCCATGAGCAATGTTTTTGTCCTTTCCTATCTGGTGTCCATGTTGAGGGATAATGAGGAGATGTCGCACAAACGGGCGCATACAAGAACGTGCTCTTAGAAGCGTTCTGAGAAGTCGTGATACGCTCCATAGCGGCCACAACCAGTTCGTGAGACGTTCATACCAATGCTTGCAGGCACGCGTCAGTGCACTGCAAGATTGTGGTATATTGCGTGATTTCGATGATGAATATGGGCAGTATAGTTTTTACAGTGATGCGCCAGCATCGTTGTCTTGCAAGTCTGGGTGAACCTGTGAGCGTTTGACTCCAATGGTGCCCTAGGGCCTAGGCGGTAGACATGCGGGCATAAAGCCTACCATGCCAATGTGCTGGTTGGGGATTTAGCGTGCTGCTTGTGACTGTCACAGATGAATAACCAAGGAATTATACTTGGAAATTCGTGAAATACTGTGTAGCTGGTGTGTGGTGGGCGACGGAATCCTCAACAGGAACCAGTCCTGGCTTGGTCATATTACATTGCCTCTGGAAAGGTGTGCTTTGATCGCGAATACTGCATAACATAGAAAAGGAAGTTGCAACTATAAATTTATTGTCTTGTATAGCCATGGCTAACCCAGTCTCTGGAGTTTCAGTGAGGCGTAGTGAGAACTCGGAGGCCATTTCGTACGGCGCGCACATCACTGTCGTCAATAGCGGTGAGCAGCGAGACATCTCAGCGTAACAGGAATTATGTAAGAGTATTGTATAAAAAATAAATAAATAAATAAGTAAATAAATAAAATAAATAAATAAATAAAAGGGAAAGTACGATATACTAGGATAAGTTAAACTGTAGGATTTAACAATAACTAGATTATTATTGTGGGGGTTTTCTACCACAAGTGTGGCGCGCGCCTGTTGAGATGCTATTTTTCAGGTCACCAAACCACAGACCCGAGATGGAGGGACGACGGGCGAGCGAAAGTAGCATAGTTGCATGTTCCTTATAGCACAGTAAAACTTAGACCTGCATAACAACATAATTGAATTAAAAGACATAGAATGTAGATCGTTGGCAAATGGTAGTTAATTCTTGAGCATGTCTACTTTCGATCTATATAATTAATAGTAATATTAGTGCGGGCCCGCACATTTAGTTCTTCATCCAATATAGCGTCACACACCATGTACAATAGTGAGATCGGTCTCTACACAAATATCAAGATAAATTATTTCCATGATTTTTGTTATGATAGCTACAGATAAATAACTATAAAATTAAAATTAGAGTGTCTGAAATGACAGACCATCAATGTTTCATTATGTAAATTTATTATAACATAGAAGGTCATGGGAAAAAGTTAGGCATAAGATTTTTGTAAGAATTGTGCAGATGATGGGGATCGTGGCAATGCGGAGGCCGGCCGGAGCGGGAACAAGAGGTCTGCGGCTACCTGCAAGAAAAGAGCGTCAGCACCCCACCTGACGTGAAGGGGGAGAGCATCCGGTCCTACGAGCTGACAGCACTGGGCCATGTACCTGAGGGATTAGGCGGCAGACAGCCCTCGCCGGGCCACAAGCGAAAGTGGGGCTGGCCGTTGACACTGACACGCGACCCACACGCGACAGCCTGCTAGCTCTCCGGACGCGGCAGCCGTTTGGAGGGATTCCCTGCGGCAGACCACGTTGTCGTGAGTACACGAAGAAGATCACATATCGTGTCAGAATCTGCGCCTCATGTGCCTCAGGACAGAAAGGGACGCTATATACTCACCTGTTTGGGTTTTTACAACTCACTAGCATTGGCCGATCTGCATACACAAAGCAGTATCGTGCCACACTAACAAATGTATGGTCTCATTTCTTACTTCTCCTCTCTATTAGAGAGCAGTTTTAACAATAGTCGCTCCTAGTTCGATCCTGTATGGATGACCTCACACACTTGTGGAGTCACTCCACGTGCCATCATCCCTCGTCGGACTGCAATATTGGGAAACGTAAAGTTCTGTCCAGCGAGAGAAGAGACCTAGACTAGTGATGTATCCCAACAAGTAGATCTCAGAGACAATTAATCGACGTGAGGAGAGCCTATCACTGTGTCTTCCTACCGTCCTACCGTGATCATATGCGTGGGTCTTGGTGCAATCTCAACAGAGTACTGCAGAAGCTCCAGCACACCCTATTGCCGTTGCAACAACGTAGCAACAACACCCGACGTTTAGCCTTATGTGATGTCAGTACTGTGGAATTTGGGAAGTGCTACGGATATTTCTAACAATGTGATTTAGTGCCTCATTCTCAGCACAGTCGTGAACTTTGTGCAATGTGCATGCACAATTTGATGCCCCATGAACCTTGTTTTTTTTCTTAAATTTCTTTCTCTTATGTTGTTATTGTAATGTATGTTATACCTTGTATGCGTTTGTGTTTTACACTGTAATTCTTATTACAGATTACTGTATTGTTCTCCACACCATGTTTTTTTTGTATTTTGTGTTTATTGTTGTGTGTATGCAAACAGTGTGCCTGAAGTCCCCATAAACTGAAGCAGATACCACCACTGTCATTGTGAATGGACCATCAGTTCAGGGAACATTTTGTAAAGGTTATTCTTGCTGCAGGGAGACAGAATGAATCGGAGGTTGTAACTAGATTCTGAAAGCTCACAAAGAGATTGTTAACTTATATAGTATCATGTGTGAGTGAGTTCAGGTTAGTTTAATGATTAAAATTGTTGTAACATCTTGGGCATTTAATTGCGGAGCACTCCAACTCTGATTGTAAAGAATAAACTGCTCCATATTTCGCTCAGATGCCCGGGCCATATTTAGAGCGTGAATGTCTGCGTGAATCGGTGTTTGGAAGGGGCTCCCTGGGTATGGATGTGTGATGTGAGTGTTAGTGTTCCATATTAAGAAGGTGAAGTTGGCTACATCATAAATAATCCTCCCTCTATGAGCTGCATTTTTCAGTTGCAGTGATTTTCTTTATAGAGTGCGGCATGTGGAGCCAGCTTGCGAGATTGTTCTTGGGCGATTGACTCACTACCTTGCTCCTAAGTGAGCCAACCGCTCACCAATTACAATCTAAAATGGCGTAGGGGCTATGAGAGGTGGCATGAGCCCCCTCTCATATTTCTATCTTACGATTCTCCTCTCTAGTTGCATGCGGTGGAGGGTTGTTATTCCTTCACACGCGGACTTCCCATGCAGCGTCTCTCGCCACCCGGGTGGTCCAGTGACAGGCGGGCTCTTCTGACTTTGAAAGGGTAGGCCGACAGGTGTGGGGGGTCGAGTGAATGCTTTCCGGACGCCGACATTGTCAGGAGACGCGCCCGTTTGGGGCCGGAAGTGGCGGCTGGGCTGGAGGTTCCGTTGCTTCGCAGAAGCTTAGCGAAAACACTTTCTGGCGGGCTACCAGCGAGGCGTGGGAATGACTTATGTACCCAGGCAGCTGTGGCGGGAAAATTCCCGCGCTTTCTGCAAAATAGTAACTGTGATTGGCTTGCTCAGGGCATAGCTCCATGACGTAGCAAAATCAGCACAGAAATTGGCGCCAAGAATCTCCATTGGTGGAATGGTAGTGCTCCGGCAATGGAGTGGAATTTCCGCCGGTTTTCGAGTTGCTGATTGGAACGTTTAACCACGGTCACTGTCGTGGGGGCGGGAATGTTGTGTGTTCGGCCTGTACAGGTGCGCTAAGTAGTCGGCTCTCGCCTTTCGGTCGAAGACGTCGAAGCAACCAGCCATCGCTTCCTGTACGCCAGATCGTGTCCTGGCAGTTAAGAGGACAGTTTGGTAATGTATGTCCGCAGCACCGGCAGACAGGGATTTTCCTAGGTGATAATCAGAGCTCAGCAGAGCGCGCCTGTTCGTCTTTTTCTAACTTTGTTCTGTCTTGAGTAGCAGCAATTACTGTTGGGTTAGCTGTGTGTCTCTCTTGAGATTTGAGTGGCAAGGAATTGGCTCCACATACCACTTCGTCTTAAACCTCACGATCTAGTTTAGGGACAACTTCACCTTTACAGTGTTTGTATGAATCTCCAATGTGAGCCAATTTGATGTATTATAAATATTTACTGTGTTTCTTTTACTATTCTGTGTTTAGTCTTAATAAATCATATTGTTATTTTGGACATAACTTTCATTCTGTTAATCGATAGAGCAACCCTATCATTCCTCACTATGCTAATGAAACCTTTGTTTATTTAACTTATTTATCAAATTAAATTATTGCAGGTGCCAAACTCTCTTCTATTCCACTGGCAGGGTTGATTAGAGTCAGTTCGCGTATTTTTTTATCCTTGTGCAACAGCAAAAGTCGGAGTTAGAATAGGGGGGGCTTAGAGCATGATTTACATATGTGGATTCTAGTAGAATTTAGTGATAAATACACTGCTAGCCCCGGCACCTCGCACATTGTCCTGCTGAAATGTAGGGTTTCGCAGGGATCGAATGAAGAGGAGAGCCACGGGTCGTAATACATCTGAAATGTAACGTCCACTGTTCAAGATGCCGTCAATGCGAACAAGAGTTGACCGAGACGTGTAACCAATGGCACCCCATACCACCACGCCGGGTGATACGCCAGTATGGCGGTGACGAATACACGCTTCCAATGTGCGTTCAATGCGATGTCGTCAAACGCGGATGCGAACATCATGATGCTGTAAACAGAACCTGGATTCATCCGAAAAAATGACGTTTTGCCATTCATGCACCCAGGTTCGTCGTTGAGTACACCATCGCAGGCGCTCCTGTCTGTGATGCACCGGCTAGGGTAACCGCAGCCATGGTCTCCGAGCTGATAGTCCATGCTGCTGCAAACGTCTTCGAACTGTTCGTTCAGATGGGTGTTGTCTTGAAAACGTCCCCATTTGTTGACTCAGGGATCGAGACGTGGCTGCACGATCCGTTACAGCCACGCGGATACGATGCCTGTCATCTCGACTGCTAGTGATACGACCCCGTTGGGATCCAGCACGGCGTTCTGTATTACGCTCCTGAACCCACCGATTCCATATTCTGGTAACAGTCATTGTATGTCGACCAAGGCGAGCAGCAATGTCGCGATACGATAAACCGCAATCGCGATAGCCTACAATCCGGTCCCGAGTTCGAGTCTCGGTCCGGTACGCAGTTTTAATCTGCTAGAAAATTTCATATCAGCGCACACTCCGCTGCAGAGTGAAAATCTCATTCTACAATCCGACATTTATCAAAGTCGGAAACGTGATGGTACGCTTTTCTCCTCCTTACACGAGGCATCACAACATCGTTTCACCAGACAACATCGGTCAGCTGCTGTTTGTGCATGAGAAATCGGTTGGAACCTTTCCTCATGTTAGCACGTTAGGTGTCGCCACCGGCGCCAACCTTGTGTGAATGCTCTGAAAAGCTAGTCATTTGCATATCACAGCATCTTCTTCCTGTCGGTAAAATTTCGCGTCTGTAGCACTTCATCTTTGTGGTGTAGCAATTGTAATGGCCAGTAGTGTAATTCAAAGAACTGTGACTGACACCCAAACACCAGGGAATTGACATGCATTGAGACTTTAAAAGTGCGCAACGATAATGGCTAGGCACTAGCCGTGATCTGGATTTGTCAAATAAAACCTGCAAAACAGGATGACTGATCGCTGTCTCTACCATTTATAAATCAGATCACAGTCGTCGATGGCACCCACGTTCGTAATGGAAAATAACTTATTTCTTATTTTAGTTGAACTTGGAAAGTCACAGAATTTACTCTTGCTCCGAGATTCGAATTCGGACCTCACCTTTCACGGGATTTGACCCTCTTTGGACGTCTAATTCCATAATGTTGTTGCTTTTCTCAAGATTGCCGACGCTGGTAGGATTCCAGGAAAGGCATGTATCTGTTTTGGAATCCTGTTCAAGCACTAAAATATTCAATATTTCATTTAAAGCACTAGCATATGCAGACTTCGTTCCTGATGGAAAAACAGTTTAGAAAACAGTGGTGGTAGGTGCCAAGTTCCAACCCTGATAAGTTAAAAAAGAAAGTATCGTCGTTTCAGAGTCAAACATCTCAAAAATCTTGCTACTCGTCAAAAAATTCTATGTCTCGAGCCATCTGATTGCGCTTACTAATGAATCTGGTTAGAGGCTCGATTCGAATCACATCTGTCATAAAATTTTACATCATAGCATTTCAATTTAAAACACGTTCACACTTCGTTACTTGTGATTGAAGTTATATCAGCTATCTTGTCTTGTTAATTGACATGGACGATAGCTGCTAGATAGAATTAACAGCTCAGTACTAAAATTTTATTAATTTATTTTCATGTTTAAACTCGCTAGATGATAAGGGAGAAAACTTCGAAATTTCATGTCTCTTTATGCCTAGTCAGCAATGATGACCAATGTCGTGATCGAGTATTGGTCAGACAGAGCAGCTTTGCGTAGTTAGCAATGGCTATAGGAGCTGGGTTTTAAATTCAGATCCACAAGAAAAAATGAAATCGTCTTCTCACAGAAAGTTGAAACATGTGCACAAATAGCTGCACATGAATAACTTACATATTTAGCGTCAGCGTGTGCTAGATAACAAAGTCGATAGGTGACTTCCGTACTGCAAATAGATCCCTATGCCAATGAGTACAGTAAAATTACCGTTGATATGCAGTTTATATTGAGATTTCCATAGAGCACCTGTAGCTGTTAATCACGATTGTTTAACTGATTAGTTTATTAACCATCTTGAGCACAAGCACTCGCAACACGAAGCACAATTAGTAGTTGGTTGGAAAACCTTTTAGAGACCAAAAATACTTCGAATTATCAAAGATATTTGGGTGGTCCAGATGCTCTTTCACAAAAATAATTATTTTTACTAATGATTAGTAAAATGTTTTAGTGACAGAGTTATGGGGATTAGATGGCTCAGACAATGAGTGTCGCAATACTTTTGAAATGTCACTCATTGTAGTAAAGTTCAGTTTACAAGCGTTAAGGACTGTCTCGTCCCTAATCACATGTTTCCTAATATTGCATTATCTTGGTATTAATTTACATGCGGGTTAACTGCCATGAAGAGCAGTGTTGTCCTGCGATCTCTTTTGGAAACCCGTCAAAACAATGTGCCACAAGCAGAGAGGACCTGCATGAAAGCTGCATTATGTGGGCTGCATTCAAATCAGGCTAATTCAGTTCAGACCATTTGGATGCTTTTGTGCATGTGTGCTGACTATGGACTGTAAAAAAAAGGTGGAATAAAACATACTGTATTTCGGCTCCCTGTTTTCTTCTTCCCCATCATGGAGAAATATGAGAAGAAACTGGCTGAGAAAGAACCACGAAATAATTTGAAAGACAGAATGATTGATTCTTTTCATTAGTTATCAGTCAAGATAGAAAAATCATGCTGGACCCATTATTAGAATGTGATGACAGCGCCAAGTGATTTTTTTCATATTTATTGTCTTCCCGTCCCCATCTAATTCATAGAGCAGAGACCATAATAGGAAACTTTAAACTCTTGTGATCCACACGAAAATTTCCTTAATTACCCTGTAAAGCGAAATAAACTATGTCTGAACACGCGTCTGAAGGCCAAACTGTACCGACTGATTGCTGTGTCAGCCTCAGCCAATAGGCGTGGCTGGGGATATGGAAGGGCATGTATACCAAATCCTTGTAAAATATACGATTAGAGTAGAGTATAATAAAACAGAACATTTTGTACTTCATTTGGCATATTAGGCTGCAAGCTATGAGCGCAAATGGATAAAACATCTGAACTGTCTTCTTAAGCCCCGGGTGTTATACAGACATTCTGTAGAAAAATGAATCTGGCCCTGTAAGGCAGCTAATATCAGATGCAGTTCGTAACAAATTACTTAGAAATGCTGCTGTCACGTAACTAGAATGCATGAATTAATAAAAGTGAAAAACTGGGATCTATACTAGAAAGATGAAACAGCTGTTTCCCTTTTCTTTCTACATATAATTTATTAACTGTGCTTTCAGTGGTCAAGTGATATACAACAATCATGTTCAATTGCTTTCAACACTCAATAACAAATTATTTAACTCTTGGACATATTGAATTGACAACTATTAAGCCATTATCTCTAAAAATGAAAATGTTATCACAAGCAAGAATGATAAAAAATCTTCACCTATTAAATTTACTTCTACGACATCGTAGCTGGTCAATGCACTAAGTTGGTGGAGATTAAATTTACTTTTTAAACCAATGAAAAAAACTCTCATGTACTCAATGTGAGGGTAGGTTAGTATTCTAGATTTTGATATGCAATGGTCCAAGCGTACGCAGATTGGATTGAGCAAAATCTTGACTCGACATTTACTGGGGTCTAATGCGTTATGGTAGTTTACCAATCGGGGTCTGCAACGGAATTGTCTCCGTGCTGGATCTGAAACGCTAATTCCCTACTCTGGCCTTGACTAAATTCACTCAGTCCCAACTTTCCTGCATTCCGTAGAACGTTAATGTTTCTCCAGTCGAAATAATGGCTATTGCACACTCGCTAAGGGTTGGAGTGACGTGCACAATTTCATTGCCCACAAAAATTCCAACAGGAATAATTAACTACCTCTTTGCTATCTGTCGCCATGATATGTGAAGCATATCGTCCACACTTTGCAGATGCAAAGCTCTCAATGCCCTCGCTATTTTCTACACACTTGTACTGTACACTGCAAGACGAGAGAGATCTCGAAATGTTTACTTCTTAAAATGCTTTTATATAATGGAGATCTCCTCACCATGTCACCTTTGCGTCTCCCAGCCAACCACCGTCTCGTTAGAGGTGAATTTTTAGTTTTCTTGCCTGGTCGCCACTAGCCCTGTTAAAGCTGTGTAGCCACTTAACCCTCGGTGCCGGCCGTATTTACGTTAAAAGGAATAATGTATTGTTCTGGCCTTATCCCTTTCTGCACTGAAGCTCGGCTTTCTTTTGTTAAATGGTGTTTTCCAATGCCATTAACCAGCTGCTCGATTCGTCTCAAAAATGGGTTTCACTTTAACTTATTTATGCATGCCCATGTTCTTATATTGGTAGGTATTGTTTTGTTATTTTTCAGTACATGAGATTACTGCAATTGCTTTTTGTTGCTAATGTAGTTTTCTGAGGATCTCATACTGTATCATATTGTCGTCATGGACCAAGCTCGTGTAAGGTCCGTAAAAGCTCGACGCCTTACACATGCCGTCCCTTCCGAATTAATTTTGTGGTACTGTGATCAGTGGTTGAGGCATTGCTCATTGCAGTGCAAAATTATAAGCTCAATTAATTTTAATCATTGTCCAGCTACTGGTCTATCTTATGCAAGATGATGTCTTTCGAATATTCTAATTTTTTAATTTGAAATGTATTGCTTTACACAGCATTTTCTATTTAGATTATCATTATATGGCTTTAGTCGTTTATAGCATTTTCTTGACTAATCTTACAACATTTTTCTCTCTAGTACTTGTGGTTAACTTTTATCAAAATGGTTCATCCACCCTTTATATTGTCATTTTACAATAACTTCAGGCATCTCACAATTTCCAAAACATTCATAATATTGATGATTATGAAAGATGAGTGAAGTTCAGGAAGCGTTTGTTTCTCTCTATTCTCAACTCGTAACTACTACACAAATATTACAATTTATCCTCATAAATAGACATATATTTATATATGTAAAATAGTTACTATTTTTGCATAAGACAAACTTTATGTTCATTGACATTATTAATCATTAAAAACACGTGTTTCCAAAATATACACAAATTCTTATTTAGTTTGTATGGACATTTACTAATTACACGTGAAATACAAAATATAAAACATGGTACATTTATGGATATACTTTAACAATTTACTGTTTGAATTACAAAATACAAATGAAACACATAAAGTACAAATTCGCAGTAGTACAGGTGCGACTGATTATTTACAGGTGTCTCAACTCCTTGCTGAAGTGATTATCCTTTCCACTCTTTAAAATATTACAATGACCTTGTCACACGCATCACTTTCTTCACGCACTTAACACTTTAACCTTTGGGCTGGGTTTGCTTCTCCATGCTGCTGTCGATCAGTGGTGGTTGATGCTACTATTCAGTTGTACACTACTGGCCATTTAAATTGATACACCACAAAGATGACGTGCTACAGACTCGAAATTTAACCGCCAGGAAGAAGACGCTGTGATATGCAAATGATTAGCTTTTCAGAGCATTCACACAAGGTTGGCGCCGGTGGCGACACCTACAACGTGCTGACATGAGGAAAGTTTCCAACCGATTTCTCATACACAAACAGCAGTTGACCGGCGTTGCCTGGTGAAACGTTGTTGTGATGCCTCGTGTAAGGAGGAGAAATGCGTACCATCACGTTTCCGACTTTGATAAAGGTCGGATTGTAGCCTATCGCGATTGCGGTTAATCGAATCGCCACATTGCTGCTCGCGTTGGTCGAGATCCAATGACTGTTACCAGTATATGGAATCGGTGGGTTCAGGAGGGTAATACGGAATGCCGTGCTGGATCCCAACGTCCTCGTAAGACTAGGAGTCGAGATGACAGGTATCTTATCCGCATGGCTGTAACGGATCGTGCAGCCACGTCTCGATCCCTGAGTCAACAGATGGGGACGTTTGCAAGACAACAACCATCTACACGAACAGTTCGACGACGTTTGCAGCAGCATGACTATCAGCTCAGAGACCATGGCTGCGGTTACCCTTGACGCTGCATCACAGGCAGGAGCGCCTGCGATGGTGTACTCAACGACGAACCTGGGTGCACGAATGGCAAAACGTCATTTTTCGGATGAATCCAGGTTCTGTTTACAGCATCATGATGGTCGCATCCGTGTTTGGCGACATCGCGGTGAACGCACATTGGAAGCGTGTATTCGTCATCGCCATACTGGCGTATCACCCGTCGTGATGGTATGCGGTACCATTAGTTACACGTCTCGGTCACCTCTTTGTTCGCACTGACAGCACTTTGAAGAGTGAACGTTACATTTCAGATGTGTTACGTCCCGTGGCTCTACCCTTCTTTCGATCCCTGCGAAACCCTACATTTCAGCAGGATAATGCACGACCGCATGTTGCAGGTCCTGTAAGGGACTTTCTGGATACAGTAAATGTTCGACTGCTGCCCTGGCCAGCACATTCTCCAGATCTCTCACCAACTGAAAAGTCTGGTCAATGGTGGCCGAGAAACTTGCTCATCACAATACGTCAGTCACTACTCTTGACGAACTGTGGAACCATGTTGAAGCTGCACGGGCAGCTGTACGTGTACACACCATCCAAGCTCTGTTTGACTCAATGTCCAGGCATATAAAGGCTGTTATTACGGCCAGAGGTGGTTGTTCTGGGTACTGATTTCTCAGGATCTATGCACCCAAATTGCGTGAAAAGTTAATCACATGTCAGTTCTAGTATAATATATTTGTCAAATGAATACCCGTTTATCATCTGCATTTCTTCGTGGTGTAGCAATTTTAATGGCCAGTAGTGTAGACTCTGCGCGATGTTGCTGAAGACTGTCGACATTTACAGTTCTGAGTGTTCGATCACGAATGCCATTACATGCTGAGTTCCATGTTGCATTGTTTTGACGACAAACTGCTTGTCCAAGCCATGCCATGACGTGGTGACATCTGTGGCCTTGTCCTTTATTGCCGCCGTTGCTGATAGTTGATGTCCCCATTATGCGTACTCAGTTTGATGATTTGACCATCTTTGGTTCGTTTGATGGTTAGATTTAAATAACTGCCGCGGTTTTGTTGAATATTGCTTTTTGTGGATTCTCCCAAATCTCATACTGGTTTAAGGTATAGGATTTAGAAAGGAAATTTGCTGTCTTCTGCCCACATCTTGGGACCCTTTCTTCTTTTCGTTTCTTGCTGTATCTTCATGTCTTCTTTCTTGGAACTTGCAACTTCTCTGGCATAGGGATAGGATATGTTATTCAGTGAAAGTTATTTGAAGGATTACCAATTATGTTGTTCTGAGATACGGTCAAGTTCGTATATATAACTTAAAAAGTGATACGTCTGTTTTCAATTATCAGCTTGTCCATTGGAATTTGAGCGAAATATTCCGAACCACAGTTACAGCAAGTCTTGAAAATGATTTCCATGTGCCTCAACGCATGCGCCGTAGCATCTTCCGTCTCACATGTTAATGTCAGCCAGGCTGCATCCGAACGATGTCAAAGGCAGCATGAATACGCTGCTCCACTGTCTCCACATCTGGAATGGGCTCTGCATGCACGATACTTTCGAGATGACCCCATAACCAGATATGGTAAACGACCAGGCTATGCAACTTGACGCCCTCGTCCGATCAGTCGACCAGGGAGGACGCGATTGAGATGCTTCCGGACATTAATGACGAAGATGGCTGGAGCACCATCATGTAGCAGCCACATAACCCTTGGAATGATCAGTGGCACTTCTTCCAGCAGGGAAGGCAAAGTTACCCACAAGAAACGTCGAGAGTTCCGGCCTGTTAGACGGTGTGGAAGGAAGTCTGGTCACAATATACGGTCGACAAATATCCTGGCCCTCGCTTTCCAGCTGCACCGACGCTGATGATTCACTGTCACCATACCACGGGGGTCCTCCATACTGTCCCACAGATGACTGATATGAAACCTGAATAGGCTGGATAACACAAATCCCAGAATCAAGGTTTCCTGGTGAAAAAAACCAGCGACAAAAATTGTTCCAGATGTGGAAAGTCTGTCGCTAGTAGGCCCTTCACATGCTGTAAGTGATGAAGGTGGTAAAAATAGTCATAAAAAATGTTTCACACGGTCGTCTGGCTGACCCTGTACCGGTTGGCCTATTGCTACATAGACACAGCGATCGTCTTCCATAGTGTTGCATTTTCCTCCAAATCTGGTGTCTGAACATTTCGGGTACGGCCTTCATGATTTCCTGCTTCCTGAAACGACTCTGTCTCAGAAAAACGGCGAAACACCGTTGCAAACATTATATGCTCTGGCAGTTGTCAATGGGATAAGTTTCCTGATACAACCTTGCTGCCTGACACCCGTTGCCATTTGCCTTTCCATAAGTAAACACCATGGCAAGCTCTCGATCCAAATAGGGAACCATTGTGCACAACGCAGCACCACATCCACTACCAGTTGAGTCAACAAGAGAAGTGAATCGGAGACAGTATTACCAATTACTATGGCAGGAGAGGGCACTAGGTCAGGACGTGTGAGAAGCAGTACCATGCATACTGTAACTCTGGCTGCATGGTACAGCGTGTATCGGACCGCAGTCTTTGTAACAAAGTATGATTGAATAAATGGTGTTTGGCAGGGAAACCATTCATTTCCGTATCCTCCCATCGATCAATCCCTAGTGTTTGTATACAGTGGAAAAAATCACCCTGTATACACACATCAAAAGCCGGCCGAAGTGGCCGTGCGGTTAAAGGCGCTGCAGTCTGGAACCGCAAGACCGCTACGGTCGCAGGTTCGAATCCTGCCTCGGGCATGGATGTTTGTGATGTCCTTAGGTTAGTTAGGTTTAACTAGTTCTAAGTTCTAGGGGACTAATGACCTCAGCAGTTGAGTCCCATAGTGCTCAGAGCCATTTGAACCATTTTGAACACACATCAAAATAAAAGTTTTTCATCACCCCAGTTCCCAAAACTCCTGAAGATAGACGTTGACTGTGGATACTGTATCACAGACACAGTCCCTTTTCAGAGACATCACTAAACTCGCCCAAAGATGTAAACAATCATGCATGAGCAGTGCCTATTAGACCGAGGGGGTCCGACAGCCGATCAGTTCCAGTCATTCCACCAGGAAGGAGGTGCACAGCTCTCGTTGTCTGTAGTTTAACCATGCCTAGACGGTCAATACCGCGGTTAGATCGCGTCCACATTGTTACTTTCTGCCAGGAAGGGCTCTCAACAAGGGAAGTGTCCAGGTGTCTCGGAGTGAACCAAAGCGATGTTGTTCGTACATGGAGGAGATACAGAGAGACAGGAACTCTCGATGACATGCGTTTCTCAAGCCGCCCAATGGCTACTACTGCAGTGGATGACCGCCACCTACGGATTATGGCTAGGAGGAACCCTAACAGCAACACCACCATGTTGAATAATGCTTTTTGTGCAGCCACAGGACGTCGTGTTACGACTCAAACTGGGCGCAATAGGCTGCATGATATGCAACTTCACTCCCAACGTCCATGGTGAGATCCATCTTTGCAACCACTATACCATGCATCGATGTACAGATGGGCCCAACAACATGCCAAATGGACCGCTCAGAACTAGCACCACTTTCTCTTCATCGATGAGTGTCGCATATGCCTTCAACCAGACAATCGTCAGAGACGTGTTTTGAGGCAACCCGGTCAGGCTGAACGCCTTAGACACACTGCCCAGTGAGTGCAGCTAGGTGGAGGTTCCCTGATGTTTGGGGTGGCATTATGTGGGGTCGACGTACGCCGCTGGTGGTCATGGAAGGCACTGTAATAGCTGTACGATACGTGAATGCCATCCTCCGACCGATAGTGCAACCATATCGACAGCATATTAGCGAGGCAGTCGTCTTCATGGACGACAATTTGCGGCCCAATCGTGCACATCTTCTGAACGACTTCCTTCAAGGTAACAACATCGCTCGACTAGAGTGGCCAGCATGTTCTCCAGACATGAACCGTATCGAACATGCCTGAGATAGATTAAAAGGGCTGTTTATGGACGACGTGACTCACCGTCCACTCTGAGGGATCTACGCCGAATCACCGTTGAAGAGTGGGACAATCTGAGCCAACAGTGCCTTGATGAACTTGTGGATAGTATACCACGACGAATACAGGCATGCATCAATGCAAGAGGACGTGCTACTGGGTATTAGAGGTACTGGTGTGTACAGCAGTCTGGATCAAATGGTTCAAATGGCTCTGAGCACTATGGGACTTAACATCTGAGGCCATCAGTCCCGTAGAACTTAGAACTACTTAAACCTAACGAACCTAAGGACATCACACACATCCATGCCCGTTTTTGATGTGTGTATATCGGGGTTAGTCAAATTAAAACCGAGCACCTGCCACAAAAGAACCGTGAAATGGTTGCATTCAAAAGTAATCACCACACATGTAAAAACATTTATCCCACTTGGAGACGAGATGATAAATTTCTGTTTGATAGAACGCGGTCATCCACGAGTGGTTCCAAAACCACAACCACTGCTGCACTTCCTCCTCCAACTGAAACCGACATCAACTCATGTGTTTCTTCAGGTTGCCAAAGATGTGAAAAGCTCACAGTGAAAAATCCAGGTTGTACAGAGGATGTTGCAGTGTTTCTCAATCAAATCGCTGAAGTGTAGCCTTTGTCCAGTTGGCAGTGGGGAGGCATTATCGTGCAACAGGGTGAGTCTATCTGACAGCATTCCTGGGCATTTTGACTTTATGGCGTGCCGCAGTTCCTGCAAAGTGCCTTCATAGCACTGCTCATTGATTGTGTTTCCACGCTCGAGGAACTCGACGAGCAGAGCAAACATCTTGTTGCATGACGACCCTCGCCCCAACACTGCCAACTGGATGAAGGTTTCCCTTCAGTGATTTGAAAGGGAAACACTGCAACATTCTCTGTACAGCCCGGATCTTTCACATTGTGATTTTCACTTCTTAGGCGATATGAAGTACGTCGATTTTAGTCAGACCAGGAAGTGCAAGAGTGGCTGCGGTTGTGGATTCGTCAGCGGCCGTCTGCGTTCTGAAAGACAGGAGTTGATCATCTCGTGTCCCATGAGATAAATGCCTTAACGTGTGTGTTGATATCTTTTGAGTGGAATCATTCCATGGTCCCATTGTGGCGGGTGTTTGGTTTTCATTTGACTGCCCCTTACAAAGAGACAATTTACATACACAATTTGTTTTTATCAACATACTTTCCATACGTGAACAAATGTTTTAAGGTACGACATGATAATGTCCCTAGAATATTTAAGGGAGTAATCCTAGATTTGTTACCAGTAGGTTCGATCAGAATGGGAGCATTACAGAGATGCTTTGTGAACTCAAATGGTAGCCCCTTGAGGAAAGACGACGCTCTTTTCGCGGCGCATATATTGGTGAAATTTAGAGAACCGACATTTGAGGCCGACTGTAGAACGATTCTACTATCGACAACGTACATTTTGTGTTAAGGACCGCGAAGATAAAATGCGAGAAATTAGGACTCCTATGGATTGCTTTAGACACAGTTTGCGAGTGGAACAATAAAACAAATGACTAGTACTGGTATGTGGTATTCTCCGCCATGCTTCGTATGGCGGCTTGTGAAGTATGTATGTAGACTAATTATTCTGCTGAAGTTTAAAAGTGTTGCAATCGAGAAACCTTGCAGTACTGCATTCAGTAGTCCACCTACATCACTACCACACTACATACTAAGAGTCACTAAGTGAAATAAAATGAAGTGGAAATATTATCAATAAAAATATTTTGAAACTAGCACAAATTCTCTATTTCAAGACAGATAAAACACTCAAGACATTAAAAAATTCTCAATTTATTTTCAAATAGCAGACATCTTATGGTAGCCAATATTCCTTCATTTCAAGCTGAAAAATGGTGTGCACCTAACAATGTATAACAGTCCACACGCTGTATAAATAGTGCCAATAATATATAGAATTTTACTTGACATAAAATACTTTAACTGAAAATTAACAATATCTTAGAACTAGTTTTAGTATACACCCTAAGAAAAGAAAAAAAAGAGAGGCACCATGTTGAATTATCCGAATGGGACGGAAGTCGGTAGATGTGACGTACATGTACAGACGAACATCTGATTACACTTTCAGAAAAATCGGAGGATTTATTCAAGAGAAACAGCTTCAGAAATCGACCAAGTCAACAACACGTTGGTAAACCTCTGGGTCTTAGGCAAGCAGTTAATCGGTTCGGCATTGATTCACAGAGTTCTTGGCTGTTCTCCTGAGGCATATTGTCCCAAATTCTATCCAACTGGCATGTTACAACATCTAAATCCTGAGATGATTGGTGGGCAGCTCACTCCCTTCTCCACCACCTTACATCCAAACAACCCCAGTCCCCCTGCTGTCCCCCCACCCTCATTGCTGTGGCCACAAAGCTTGACTCTGAGATCACGGCAGAAGACGTGGTTACAGAATTCAATTCCAGTCCTTCCATAGAAATCTGCACCACCTCACCACCACCCCACCGTATCTTAAATGACTCTCGTGCCACATACCTCACCCAAGTATTCACAGAGCATGCTCCCACAATCGCTCACCTCCTCACAGAGAGAGCACTCATCTACAAGTGTCGTCAAAAAGTCGAACCTATCAAATCACTTCCCCTCCCCCCGTCCCCAATTCTTACAGGTGCCAACGTTCTCAATTGGAGAGAGATGCAGCGACCTTGCTGGTCAAAGTAAAGTTTGGCATGCACGAAGACAAGCAATACAAACTCTCGACATATGCGGGTGGGCATTATATTGCTGAAATGTAAGCCCTGGATGGCCTGTCAAGAAACACAACAAAACAGGTGTAGACCACCGTCGACGTACCACTTTGCTGTGAAGGTGCTGCTGGTGACAACAAAAGAGGTCCTGCTATGAAAAGAAATTGCACCTCAGACCGTCACTCCAGGTTTCCAGGCTGTATAACGCGGGGCAGTGACGTTGGTATGCAGCCATTGTCTGAAGTGTCTCCAGAAGCGTATTGGGCCTGGAATCAAACTGACTGGGCTAATATTGTCTTCAGTGATGAGCCCCACTTCTAACCGAGTTCCAGTGATTAGTGGCGTCCCACATGTGGTCATGGGTTAATGTGTTTATTTCGCAGCACATTCTAAGTGCATGGGTTGAGGAATTTATTTTGCGACACTAGGGCATAAACACGATAGAAAAAAATTGTAAATTATCTGATACACATGTCTGGGCAGGTGGACAGTAATTAGTCGCCCCTAGGAAAATTATTTCTAGCTTCATGTAATACCTTGTGATTCTGCCCCTCGATTTGTTAACTGCCTGGATTCGGTTAGGAAGTGAGTTCACAAGATACATCGTATCCAGGTTAAGCCATTCGCTGAGTATTTGAAACTGTATTTCCACCAAATTGTGGGGATCCTGATGTCGGTGCTTTACACGCTGTTCCAGTTTCCTATAGAGTTTAAGCAATGTGGTTTTGTAGGCCAATCGAGACGTAATAGGTTGGGGCAGTTTTAAGAAATCCAATCTCATATTCTTTCAGCCTGGTGAACTTTGTTGTTGTCGACTTTATGTGCTTGTGTGAGCAATGGCCTCTTGCTAGATAACCGATTCCACACATTCAATGCATTCACTTCCCATCTCAATATTCCCAAGCAATGAGGTTGGGATGGATCTTCATTCACTGCCTGCAGCAATTCCTGTCAGTTTTGGAAGCCTTTTTTATTCGTAACCCATGAACTTTGTCTGACAAGTACCATTTTTAGATGTTCCTTGTAGATGTGATCTATTTCTTACTCTGTCAAGATAGTATCACTGACGTATTCCTAAGTATTTGGGCTAAGCGAATTCTAATCCAAAGTACCAATATCCAAGATGACGGCGATGACGTCAATCAAGATGGCGCATTTTGGCGGGAAGTGTGAATTTTGGCGGCGAAGTGCCATGCCCCCTCGACCAGAAATATGGCACTAAGTTCAAATTCAAACATGATAATGCATCACACCCCAGTTATCTCTACTAAGCAATGAAAATGGCGGGTAAAAAGTACTTGTCTTTATTGTTTAACCAATTTCAAGCACATGTGTTCTCCACTGGGTCTGGTCTTCAACTGGCGTAGTTTATATCGGTGCCACCAGAGGGCGCTCTCCTGACGTCAGGTGATGATGCAAGTACTGTCATTCAAGATGGTTGCGTCTGATGTATCCACCACGAGCTCCAGAGCCCAACAGGCTTAGTTCATATCGTGGCCACCAGAGGACACTACCGTGATGTTGGTTGATGACACAAGACGGTCCGCTCTCTGTCCCGCCGCGCCACCGGCCCACGAGCATGGGAGCGCTTACGTCACACACCCTCTGCCACCCCCTCCATACACGCGCCATACATAGTCTTTTGTAAATATACTAACTTAAGTAACAGCCACATCGCGCAACTGACGTTATCAATTACCTAAGTACTTAATTCCATTTCAATTTTAATCATATGCAATAAGTCAATTTACAGTTTCAATATTTAATTATGAAATGAGAAGTTCCACATTTTCCCACTATCAGCGCAGAGTTCATATAGGTATGAGAAGGGATTCACTAAGCTCTCAACTACCTAGTTTCAACTACTTTTCGTATAAGTAAGAAAAGGGGTTCACTATACTTTCAACTACCTAGTTTCAACTACACTCCTGGAAATTGAAATAAGAACACCGTGAATTCATTGTCCCAGGAAGGGGAAACTTTATTGACACATTCCTGGGGTCAGATACATCACATGATCACACTGACAGAACCACAGGCACATAGACACAGGCAACAGAGCATGCACAATGTCGGCACTAGTACAGTGTATATCCACCTTTCGCAGCAATGCAGGCTGCTGTTCTCCCATGGAGACGATCGTAGAGATGCTGGATGTAGTCCTGTGGAACGGCTTGCCATGTCATTTCCACCTGGCGCCTCAGTTGGACCAGCGTTCGTGCTGGACGTGCAGACCGCGTGAGACGACGCTTCATCCAGTCCCAAACATGCTCAATGGGGGACAGATCCGGAGATCTTGCTGGCCAGGGTAGTTGACTTACACCTTCTAGAGCACGTTGGGTGGCACGGGATACATGCGGACGTGCATTGTCCTGTTGGAACAGCAAGTTCCCTTGCCGGTCTAGGAATGGTAGAACGATGGGTTCGATGACGGTTTGGATGTACCGTGCACTATTCAGTGTCCCCTCGACGATCACCAGTGGTGTACGGCCAGTGTAGGAGATCGCTCCCCACACCATGATGCCGGGTGTTGGCCCTGTGTGCCTCGGTCGTATGCAGTCCTGATTGTGGCGCTCACCTGCACGGCGCCAAACACGCATACGACCATCATTGGCACCAAGGCAGAAGCGACTCTCATCGCTGAAGACGACACGTCTCCATTCGTCCCTCCATTCACGCCTGTCGCGACACCACTGGAGGCGGGCTGCACGATGTTGGGGCGTGAGCGGAAGACGGCCTAACGGTGTGCGGGACCGTAGCCCAGCTTCATGGAGACGGTTGCGAATGGTCCTCGCCGATACCCCAGGAGCAACAGTGTCCCTAATTTGCTGGGAAGTGGCAGTGCGGTCCCCTACGGCACTGCGTAGGATCCTACGGTCTTGGCGTGCATCCGTGCGTCGCTGCGGTCCGGTCCCAGGTCGACGGGCACGTGCACCTTCCGCCGACCACTGGCGACAACATCGATGTACTGTGGAGACCTCACGCCCCACGTGTTGAGCAATTCGGCGGTACGTCCACCCGGCCTCCCCCATGCCCACTATACGCCCTCGCTCAAAGTCCGTCAACTGCACATACGGTTCACGTCCACGCTGTCGCGGCATGCTACCAGTGTTAAAGACTGCGATGGAGCTCCGTATGCCACGGCAAACTGGCTGACACTGACGGCGGCGGTGCACAAATGCTGCGCAGCTAGCGCCATTCGACGGCCAACACCGCGGTTCCTGGTGTGTCCGCTGTGCCGTGCGTGTGATCATTGCTTGTACAGCCCTCTCGCAGTGTCCGGAGCAAGTATGGTGGGTCTGACACACCGGTGTCAATGTGTTCTTTTTTCCATTTCCAGGAGTGTACTTTTCAAGGACCAGACCGCCACCTCTTCCTAGGAACCGGCACCGAGTTTGAATTCTGGCACTAATGAAATGTCACTTGCGCTTTCGCTACCAACCTAACAAAATTGTTGCAAACAAAGCTCACTGCCACAAACCTAAGCCTCCAGGATGCAACCTCTTCCTCGGGGTGGCTGGTAAAAAGACGCACTAGGCTGATGGAGGGAGAAAGGAATGTACTTTATTTATTTGGGAGCATTTTATTTAGGGATGGAGTATATGTATCACAGAACACACTTTCTGACATGACCCACAGCATACAAACCTGCAAACTACTCCTACATAACTCATGTATAAGGCTCTATTCACACGCTTGCTAATTGTAAACCGTCAGAAATAACGCGTGGCACACCCTACAGACATGCAAACCACTCGTAAATAATGCAATACATTTAGGCCCAGATAGCCAAACAACTTGTAATTGTCAACATAGTAATCCATCTAAAACACTCTGCATGCTAATCGTCAAGCGTCGAAATCATACACCAGCCTTTATTTAAACAATTAGAGGCAGCACCACCACCCAGTGTACTCGCCACTGAATCCAGAACCCAACTGCCTTAGTTCAATCCATGCCACTAGTGGACTCTGTAGTGATGTCAGGTGATGACGCAAGTACCGTAATTTAGGATGGCGCCACCTAGTGGGTTCACCACAAGCTCCAGACCCCAGCTGCCTTAGTACATTTCGTCGCCGCCAGTGGATGCCTCCGTGACACCATCTGATGATGCAAGTACAGTTATCCATGATGGCGGAGTCTAGTACTCAGTACCACCAGCAGAGGACGATGTCGTCCGTTTCGTGACGTAAACCAAGATGCTGAGGGAAAATGGTGTGAAAACGACTCAGCCTGCTCTGGGTTGCTGGGGAGAGTAAGGATGGAGTGCACTCTATTTATTTTGAAACACTGATACAAACCATCCAACCTGATGTACCTGGGGCCATGTTGCACTGTCCACACACTCGCAACCAACTCCTACTTTCAGTACACAATAGCAAACTGCTCTTAAATAATTCTTCACACTTATGTGTAGACACGCTCAGTACTCGTAAACTGTCCAAACAGCGCATAGCACGGCCTATAGACCCGCCCGCGAAATAATGCAATCAACGAGTGCAAGCACAGTCCATTTCCCCCTTTCCATTAGAGTACACAGGAGGTAGCGGTAAGTGATGCATCCCTCAGATGTCAAACCGTGCACCTGCTAGGCTTCCGCAAGCATGAAGTAGCGGCACTCCCATTCATAGATGACTACTCAGTACGCCCATTCACAGTTAATCCTCGTACACATTTTTACCTAAATCAACGAAGATATCAACTCTAAATTATTGTTCTAGAGTCTACGACCTATACCTGGAAGGTAATAGGTAAGAGAGAGAACATAAACACACGCACTCCAATGACTACAACGTTCTGCACTTAAAAACTGGCTATTATGATAGATCGGGAACATTTACGGCCTATCAGACATACGTCCTTCTTCACAGTTTCTCTACGCTGAGCTATCTTATCGAATCGTAAAATGAAAAAACTACTTCCGTAAAACATTTACTTTACATTATACGAGCGCAATATACGAGGGGCGTTCAGAAAGTAAGCTCCGATCGGTCGCGAAATGGAAACGACTATGAAAATCCGATAAAGCTTTGCACAGATGTGTTGGGTAGTGTCTCTAGTATAACCCCAGTTAGCATCACGTCGCTCTTCTCATTTCTGAGCTCGCAGTGAGTGCGTAAAGATGTCTAGAAAATAGTGTCTGCCGCCAAGTACGAGGGCCTGGTGAGAAATTTCGCCTGAAGCTATGCAGCTAACATTACATAACTGTCGTGCTGTTTCTTCTTCAAGACAATTCTCAGCCGCATTCTGCAGGGGCAATGAAGATGCTCCTGCATCGTTTTCAAATGGAAATGTGAGATTACCCACAATACAGTCCGCAATTGTCTCCCCCTGAGTTTCATCTCTGGTCACATGAACCGCTGTCTTTGAAGACAACATTTTGACACAGACAACGAGGTGTAGGCCAGCGTGGAGAATTGGCGGAAAGCACTGGCGGCTGCCTTCTATGATGAGGCTATTGAAAAGTTGGTACAACGCTATGACAAAAGTCTAAGTCAGAACGGCGACTACGTAGAGAAGTAGCTGAAAGGTGTAGCTAATTGTTACAAGTAAAACATTTCTGATGTTCACTGTGGTTTCAATTTGGCAATCAATCGGAGCTTACTTTCTGAACAGGCCTCGTAGCTTTGCGGTGACGTATGGCGTCCACTGTTCACATCCGATCACAGTTCAGAAATTATACGATACATGCATCAGGTCTATCTAAAATGATAGTTAGTAGCGGAGGATACATTCTACAAGGAAACAGATAAACGCATAGCAGCAGCGTCCGACAGGAGAAAATTACAGGTCATTCTGCCACTAACTCTGTAAACACATCTCTCATTCAAATATGTACACAGGCATTGTAGCGCGTCACAAGCTCATACCTCTAACTTAGTTATGACAATGAAGTCTCGATTTTACACACAAGATGCGACAAGGGCGATCGCATAAATCAAAGCCCGTTTAGAGGAGTGTGTCAAGTTTCTTCACACATGAGATGGAAGTCCTCTGATGACCGACAGGTTTACCGTTAACAATCGCAAGTAGACAGTGCTTTAAAGCACATACGGAATACATAACTGTATACGAGTAGAACGCAGGCTATGTCACGTGACTGATGCATCCGGACAGAACACTGGAAAAAAAATTGACCTCCATCAACTTATCCTTCTCTAGAATGAATCTGTCTGTCATTAAATCGTACCTCGTTTAGGGTGACCAGACGTCCTCATTTTTCGCTCTTTGTGCGGGGTCCGGGCGGATTTTTACAGTGTCCGGCTTTTTCGCAAAGTTGAGCGTAATACAGTTAAATTTACAATTCATCCCGTTCTATTGCTCTTTTCTTAAATACTTTAACTATTGGCACAGCCTTCGTGATAAACACGTACGAAGGCGGTGTTAGTAGGTGGCACCAGGATCGTCGATGTTATCGTTGATCTACCTATAGGCGAATGCAAATATCGGTCATTTAAAATTTTCGTTTCGCATCTTCGCTATGGTTTGGCTTGGCTTCCTGTAGTACACGTGTGATTTGTGAGTGTAATTTTTAACCGAGTGAGTTATGTATAATATTTGGCTATACCTAAACGAAAGTGTACATTTTCTGATGTCCTTTCCTGCAATTATCCGGCTTTAAGAAAGGGAGTAATGAATTTGAAGCGGAATGTAAGATATGTGGAGCTGAAACGTGCGTCTCAGTGGCCAATAACGGTAAGAGATAACTCGACAGATTAACTGTCATGGTTTTATTTCATTGTTTCATAGTCATTCAACTTATTTGTATTCGGAAGGTTAAAGTACAGTTTACATGTCGTCAGCTGCTGCTTGAATTGTAGATGTTGGTAGCGGTGCGTCGAATGAAGGGAGGTGAATGATCTTACGTTTTTCGCTTTGTAAACAATTCCGTGTTGTTGACATAACAAAACAAATGACGCCACACTGTCACCACTATCAATGTTTTTAATTTTTTTTATATTGCTCAGTTAACCACCACCTGACCATCATTAACAGTTAACTACTAGTTTTACCGGCAATTCCCGGCAGTCACGTGACTTGTACAAAGCTGACGGGTGGTATCCTCATCTGCAGTTGACACGTTTGATGTGTCCTCTTTTTTCTTCCTTTGTCCTCCTTTATGAAGCTGTTTGTCCTCCTTTTTAAACAATTGCATCTGGTCACACTAACCTCGTTACAACTCCATCTCAATCGATCACCCGGTCCACTCTCTGTTATCCTTTAACGCAGATGGAAGTAAGTTTAGAAATGAATCGTTCTCTGTCATCCTGAAAAGCATCCAATACGGTAATCAACTCACGTGTATCACTGGTACCTCAATAGACATACATTATAATCCTGCCTCAATGGGAAAAATTGACAGCCTCCAGTACTCCCTTCCCTTCGATGTCCACGTTTTCCCAGATTCCTCCTGTTGCCACATACTTGGCCCCATATAGAAATTGTTCGACGCGAACCAGAAGATAGCAAAGTACTTCCTCAATTTCACCTCATTTGGGTGTATATTCAGTCAATTTATACCTATTAGCTGGTCATTTTTCGCAATTAAATCGATTTTAGGTCAGATCTATCCACGCGATCATGACATAACATCTAGTTCTGTGATCATGTAGCATAACACTAGAGATCTGAGAAGCTAGTGTACATTTTTCTTCTTACGACCTCAATCACTACATCATCTACTACTACTGTTTGTGTTGCTTCTCAATGAGTCATGGCCTATAACTGTGCAGATATACCGTGGGACCTCTGATATGGTCTCGAGACGGAATGCGGTGCAAATAATAAAGAATTATCTAGTTGGGGTCGTTGTGAGGGAGTCGCAAATACAGCTTTCACGCCACGTTCCTTAGCTGAATCACTTTTAAATTTCATTTTTTTTTATCCCGAGGTTGCATTGTGGGCTTACATATTCCTACAATCACAGTCACCATTTGTAAAGCGGAATAGTTTTTAACATGGATACTTGTGTGCACCTGTAGAACAAAGAGCGCTTGTGAGAGTAACATGAAGTAGTTGTTGGGATGGTTTTTTTTTTCTATAACATCTGGTCGATTACGTCTCTCTTTCTATGACACTGTGGCAGGACTCGCAAGAAGAACCTAAGGGAGATGCATACACATCGTTGATTTTGGGTCAGTATTATTTCGTATCGCAGGCAATGATTTATTGACGAACTTTTATACTTAGTAGTGGCGGTGGGTGCGCGATATGCACGTATTTAAGAATTAGGTTTATAAAGTATGTGTTTGTGGAAAGGAGATGACTATGCCCTGTTGTAGGGAAGGCATGGATCTGAGTACTCTGATAGCAAAGGGAAGAGTATGCCCAGTCGTAAGGCAGGTACAAATATTTCACTTTCCAGAGCCACCGCCTTCGGTAGGGTGTTTTTACGATACTTGGCTCATTGTCGAATGACGTTCAATTGAGACCGTGATCGTAAGATGGGCAGCTTTCGTGATCAAGTGGAAATCTGAGAAGATTGTGAATGGAGGTGCGTTTGCGCTGGACTGTTATTTGCTTCCATGTAAATTGTTCGGTTGACTGCTTCTGCACATTTCGGTCCTTTATTTAGTTGAGAAAAGATCGATTGTGGTGTGTGGAAGACACGTTTGCCTGCAATCTAGACATGAGAAAGACCTTAGTTGGCTTGTAAATTATAGGGATGATTTGAAATTTGTTAGATCAGCGAGATCAGTATTCGTGGGTGGAAAAATCGTTTTTCATCTGTTTGTTTCTGGTTACTCAGTGGTATAGAGCACGCTCGACATACCTAAAGTTTGGGGTTTGTAGAGAAATAATTTCCAGTCTATATGTTCGGAATTATGTTGCGTGAGCGATTGGGCGTCTACTGCTGTTTGCTTCATAGGGAGAAGTACCGTGAAAATATGTGTGTTTTTGTAATCCAAGAGTCCGGCGATGTGTGTAGAAAAGCAAGCAAGCACGCAGGTCCGGACCAGAAACAGTAGCGCGTTTGTACCGAGGGGAAACGAGCCTGTCTTTGCACATAAGTTCTGAGAGTGACTTCGATTGAGTGAGGGATTTTTGATGTAAAATGGGTGATTTTGTATGGCGTAGGATAGGAATTGCATGTTTACTATGTCGACACGGTACTTGTTGATATATTGCCTGGTTGACGCTCCAGTATTCTTGCGAGTCTCGTATGTATTTGATGACCTGTAGACAACTTTGAGATGTTTAGTTGTCGGTGAAGAATGGTGATGAGCGTAAAATAGTTTATTACTGCTGAATGACGCGTCTGCAGAAAGAAAGAGCAGGTTGACAGTGCATCCCTAGGAATGGAGGGCATTGTGGCATATAGACGGTGTGAGTGTAGGTATCGGATAAATTTTTCGGGTGATGTAGAGATAATGGCTCTGGCTCTGAGCACTATGGGACATCTGTGGCCATCAGTCCCCTAGAACTTAGAACTACTTAAACGTAACTAACCTAAGGACATCACACACATCCATGGCCGAGGCAGGATTCGAACCTGCGACCGTAGCAGTCGCGCGGTTCCGGACTGTAGCGCCTAGAACCGCTAGACCACCGCGGCCGGCTGTAGAGATATAAAAGATAAATGCACTGTTTGAGTCAAATGTGTATATATTCTATTGCAAAGTTAGTGTGTGTGGTGGTGGTGGTGGTTAGTGTTTAACGTCCCGTCGACAACGAGGTCATTAGAGACGGAGCGCAAGCTCAGGTTAGGGAAGGATTGGAAAGGAAATCGGCCGTGCCCTTTCAAAGGAACCATCCCGGCATTTGCCTGAAACGATTTAGGGAAATCACGGAAAACCTAAATCAGGATGGCTGGAGACGGGATTGAACCGTCGTCCTCCCGAATGCGAGTCCAGTGTGCTAACCACTGCGCCACCTCGCTCGGTTTAGTGTGTGTATATTGCATTGTAAAGTTAGTATGGCTTATGATATGGGATCACTAGAGAGGATGAATGTGTGTCCTATCGTGAGGGACGTACTGATGGAGGGAACTGTCGGTACAATTTAGCAATCTGTGCAAAACAACCACAAAAAGCCCCAGAAAGAAAAGGTGGATGGTGCTTTAATACCAACGGCATTAGTAATTCGACTGGTAAATTCGATAAGAGCCAATGAGAATGCTCGACTGACTTTGGTGGGATACAGGAGCAGTGAGAACATCTGCGCATGTTGAGAGCAGGTAGGCTATCACGTTATGTCCGAGAGGAGGACTGGATTCGGCGATATTTTCGTAAACAGGTTCTGTTAGCGTAGGAATTTTCGCGCATACAAGTTGAGACAACAAGAAAGCGAGCGTTAACTATTTCTGGGGCATTATAAAATTACGGAGAGTTGGACTTGGCTGATATTGTTTTTCCCAAAGCCATGTAACGTAAGAATAACATTGAGAATGTTTTAGATGGCGAGGTGTCAATCACGCTGGGGCGCGTACGTGCGGCTGAACGTGTGTGTCAACACGCTGTGTGGTATTCTGCCTTCAGTGGTAAAGATAAGTGGCGCCTGCAGATGCCTCGATTATGAACTGGTGTGAGGGAGCTTTGGAATGCTGTGACGTCAGTATAACCGTGACTGTACAGGGGCATGCAACTTTCACCAGTGTTCGACGACGCCGGCTCGGGGACTGTGACGAAGCGCGCGGGATCCGATGTGTGGCCCCCTCACTTCGCGGGGGTTGTGGTACACGCGGCCGTGTCTACAGTACGTCCGATCGCGTCATCATCGATGTCTAGGAATTTCTCAGCTGTTATGTACGAATGGGGGTGCTGCCACTTCATGCTTGCGGAAGCCTAGCAGGTACACGGTTTGACATCTGGGGGATGCGTCACATATTGCTACCTTTTGTGTAATCTCATGGACAGCGAGCGGTGGACTGTGCTTGCGCGCGTTGATTGGATTATTTCGCGAGCTGGTCTGTAGGTCATGCTATGCGCTATTTGGACAGTTTACGAGTACTGAGCATGTCTACACATAAGTGTGAAGAATTATTTAGGAGCATTGTGCTATTGTGTACTGAAATTACGAGTTGGTTGCGTGTGTGTGGGCTGTGCAACATGGCCCCAGGTACAGCAGGATGGATGTTTTGTATCAGTGTGATAGATATACCCTATCCCTAAATAAGTTGTTTCAAAATAAATAGAGTGCACTCCATCCTTACTCTCCCTAGCAGCCCAGAGCAGGCTTAGTCGTTTTCACACCATTTTCCCTTGCCATCTTGGTTTACGTCATGAAACAGACGTCAGAGTCCTCTGATGGTGGTACGGAGTACTAGACCTTGTGGAGAACACACTGTTTGCAGCCTTCATGGATAACTGTACTTGTGTCATCAGCTGGTGTCACGGAGGCGTCCTCTGGCGGCAACGTAATGTACTAACACAGTTGGGGTCTGGAGCTCGTGGTGAACCCACTAGGTGGCGCCATCTTAAATTACGGTACTTGCGTCTTCGCCTGACGTCACCACAGCGTCCTCTAGTGGCATGGATATGAACTAAGTCAGTTGGGTTTTGGACTCAGTGGCGAATACACTGGGTGGTGGTGCTGCCTCTAATTGTTTAAATGAAGGCTGGTGTATGATTTCGACAGTTGACGATTAGCACGTAGAGTCTTCTAGATACATTATTATTTTGACAATTTACGAGTTGTTAGGCTGGACGTGAATGTATTGCATTATTTACGAGTGGTTCGCATGTCTGTAGGGTGTGCAATGCGGTATTTCTGACGGTTTACAATTAGCAAGCGTGTGTGTAGAGCCTTATACATGAGTTATGTAGGAGTAGTTTGCAGGTCTGTATGCTGTGGGTCATGTCAGAAAGTGTGTTCTGTGATACATATACCCCATCCCTAAATAAAATGCTCCCAAACAAATAAAGTACATTCCTTCCTCCCTCCATCAGCCTAGTGCGTCTTTTTGCCAGCCACCCCTAGAAGAGGTTGCATCCTGGAGGCTTAGGTTAGTGGTGTTCAGCTTGGTTTGCAACAATTTTGTTAGGTTGGTAGCAAAAGTGCAAGTGACCTTTCTTTAGTGCCAGAATTCAAACTTGGCGCCGGTTCCTAGGAAGAGGTGGCGGTCTGGTCCTTGAAAAGTAGTTGAAACTAGGTAGTTGAAAGTGTAGTGAACCCCTTCTCATACCTATATGAACACCGCGCTGATAGTGGGAAAATGTGGAATTTCTCATTTGATAATTGAATACTGAAATTGTAATTTGACTTATTGAATATGATTAAAATTGAAATGGAATAAAGTACTTAGGTACTTGATAGGTTAGATGCGCGACGTGGGTGTTACTTTAGTTAGCATATTTACAAAACACTATGTACAGAGTGTGTATGGAGGTGGTGGCCGAGGGTGTGTGACGTAAGTGGTTGCACGTCTGCAGGCCAGTGGCACGGTGCGAGAGAGAGCGGATGGTCTTGTGTCATCAACCAACGTCACGGTAGCGTCCTCTGGTGGCCACGATATGAACTAAGCGAGTTGGGCTCTGGAGCTCGTGGTGGATACATTGGGTGCAGCCATCTTGAATTACGGTACTTGCATCACACCTGACGTCAGGAGAGCGCCCTCTGGTGGCACCAATATGAACTATGCCAGTTGGAGTCCAGACCCAGTGGAGGAGACATGTGCTTGAAATTGGTTAAGTAATAAAGACAAGTACTTTTTTCCCGCCATTTTCTTTGCTTAGTAGAGATAACTGGGGTGTGATGCATTATCATGTTGGGGTTTGAACATAGCGCCATTTTTGTGGGGGAGGGGGCATGGCATTTTCCTGCCGAAATTCAAACTTACCGCCAAAATCCGCCATCTTGATTGACGTCATCGCCGCCATCTTGGATGACGTCATCACCACCATCTTGGATAACAGTACTTCGGAATAGAACCGGCCTAGCCCCAATACTTAGGAATACGACGGTGATACTATCTTGACAGAGTAAGAAATAAGTCACATGTGCTAGGAATATCTAAAACTAGTACTTATCAGAAGAGACATGCTTCATGGGTTGCGAAACAAAACGGCTTCAAAAACTGACGGGAACTGCTGCAGGCAATGGATGAAGATGGATCCCAACCTCATTGCATGGGAACATTGAGAAGGGAAGTGCATTCAGTGAACGTGTGGAGTCGGTTATCTAGCAAGAGGCCATTGCTCACACAGGCACATAAAGTCGACAACAATAAAGTTCGCCAGGCTGGAAGAATATGAGATTGGCTTTCTTAAAATTGCCCCATCCTATTACGTCTCGATTGGCCTACAAAACCACATTGCTTACACTCTATAGGAAACTCGAACAGCGCCGATATCAGGATACCCGCAATTTGGTGGTAATGCAGCGTCAAATACTCTGTGAATGGCATAACCTGGATGTGACGTACCTTATGAACTCACTTCCTAACCGAATCCAGGCAGTTAACAAATCGAGGGGCAGAATCGCAAGGTATTACATTACACTTGAAATGATTTCTCTAGGGGCGACTAATTATTGGCCGGTGGACTTAGTTGCTGGGGGACAGTTCCTGCCCAGACACGTGTATCAGATAATTTAAAATTTTTATCTATAGTGTTTACACCCTAATGTCGCAAAATAAATTCCTCAACCCATGCGCTCAGAATGTGCTGCGAAATAAACACATTAACCCATGACCACATGTGGGACGCCACTAATCACTGGAACTCGGTTAGAAGTGGGGCTCATCACTGAAGACAATATTAGCCCAGTCAGTTTGATTCCAGGCCCAATACGCTTCTGGAGACACTTCAGACAATGGCTGCATACCAACGTCACTGCCCCGCGTTATACAGCCTGGAAACATGGAGTGACGGTCTGAGGTGCAATTTCTTTTCATAGCAGGGCCTCTTTGGTTGTCACCAGCAGCACCTTCACAGCAAAGTCGTACGTCGACGGTGGTCTGCACCTGTTTTGTTGTGTTTCTTGACAGGCCATCCAGGGCTTACATTTCAGCAATATAATCACCGCCTGCACATGGCGAGAGTTTGTACTGCTTGTCTTAGTGCCTGCCAAAGTTTACTTTGATCAGCAAGGTCGCTGCATCTCTCTCCAATTGAGAACGTTGGCACCTGTAAGAATTGGGGACGGGGGGAGGGGAAGTGATTTGATAGGTTCGACTTTTTGACGACACTTGTAGATGAGTGCTCTCTCTGTGAGGAGGTGAGCGATTGTGGGAGCATGCTCTGTGAATACTTGGGTGAGGTATGTGGCACGAGAGTCATTTAAGATACGGTGGGGTGGTGGTGAGGTGGTGCAGATTTCTATGGAAGGACTGGAATTGAATTCTGTAACCACGTCTTCTGCCGTGATCTCAGAGTCAAGCTTTGTGGCCACAGCAATGAGGGTGGGGGGACAGCAGGGGGACTGGGGTTGTTTGGATGTAAGGTGGTGGAGAAGGGAGTGAGCTGCCCACCAATCATCTCAGGATTTAGATGTTGTAACATGCCAGTTGGATAGAATTTGGGACAATATGCCTCAGGAGAACAGCCAAGAACTCTGTGAATCAATGCCGAACAGATCAACTGCTTGCCTAAGAACCAGAGGTGGACCAACTTGTTGTTGACTTGGTTGATTTGTGAAGCTGTTTCTCTTGAATAAATCCTCCGATTTTTCTGAAAGTGTAATCAGATGTTCGTCTGTACACGTACGTCACATCTACCGCTTTCCGTCCCATTCGGATAATTCAACATGGTGCCTCTCTTTTTTTTTCTTTTCTTAGGGTGTATACTAAAACTAGTTCTAAGATATTGTTAATTTTCAGTTAAAGTATTTTATGTCAAGTAAAATTCTATATATTATTGGCACTATTTATACAGCGTGTGGACTGTTATACATTGTTAGGTGCACACCATTTTTCAGCTTGAAATGAAGGAATGTTGGCTACCATAAGATGTCTGATATTTGAAAATGAATTGAGATTTTTTTAATGTCTTGAGTGTTTTATCTGCCTTGAAATAGAGAATTTGTGCTAGTTTCAAAATATTTTTATTGATAATATTTCCACTTCATTTTATTTCACTTAGTGACTCTTAGTATGTAGTGTGGTAGTGATGTAGGTGGACTACTGAATGCAGTACTGCAAGGTTTCTCGATTGCAACACTTTTAAACTTCAGCAGAATAATTAGTCTACATACATACTTCACAAGCCGCCATACGAAGCATGGCGGAGAATACCACATACCAGTACTAGTCATTTGTTTTATTGTTCCACTCGCAAACTGTGTCTAAAGCAATCCATAGGAGCCCTAATTTCTCGCATTTTATCTTCGCGGTCCTTAACACAAAATGTACGTTGTCGATAGTAGAATCGTTCTACAGTCGGCCTCAAATGTCGGTTCTCTAAATTTCACCAATATATGCGCCGCGAAAAGAGCGTCGTCTTTCCTCAAGGGGCTACCATTTGAGTTCACAAAGCATCTCTGTAATGCTTCCATTCTGATCGAACCTACTGGTAACAAATCTAGGATTACTCCCTTAAATATTCTAGGGACATTATCATGTCGTACCTTAAAACATTTGTTCACTTTTGGAAAGTATGTTGATAAAAACAAATTGGGTGTGTACATTGTCTCTTTGTAAGGGGCAGTCAAATGAAAACCAAACACCCGCCACAATGGGACCATGGAATGATTCCACTCAAAAGTTATCAACACACACGTTAAGGCATTTATCTCATGGGACACGAGATGATCAATTCCTGCTTTTTAGAACGCAGTCGGCCGCTGACGAATCCACAACCGCTGCCACTCTTGCACTTCCTCGTCTGACTAAAATCGTCGTACTTCATATCGCCTAAGATGTGAAAATCACAATGTGATACATCCGGGCTGAACAGAGAATGATGGCCGAGCGGTTCTGGGCGCTACAGTCTGGAGCCGCGCGACCGCTACGGTCGCAGGTTCGAATCCTGCCTCGGGCATGGATGTGTATGATGTCCTTAAGTTAGTTAGGTTTAAGTAGTTCTAAGTTCTAGGGGACTGATGACCTCAGAAGTTAAGTCCCATAGTGCTCAGAGCAATGTACAGAGAATGTTACAGTGTTTCCCAGTCAAATGACTGAAGCGAAAACTTCATCCAATTGGCAGTGTTGGGGCGGGGGTCATCATGGAACAGGATGTTTCCTCTGCTCGTCGAGTTCCTTGAGCGTGGAAACACAGTCATTGAGCCGTGCTATGAAGGCACTTTGCAAAAACTGCGGCTCGCCATAAAGTCAAGATGCCCAGGAATGCTCTCAGACTCATCCTGTTGCACGATTAGGCCTCCCCACTGCCAATTGGACAAAGGCTACACTTCAGCGATTTGATTAGGAAACACTGAACATCCTTCGTACAACCTGGATTTTTCACTGTGTGCTTTTCACATCTTTGGCATCCTGAAGAAAGACATGAGTGTACGTCGGTTTTATTTGGAGGGGGAAGTGCAGCAGTGGTTGTGGTTATGGAACCATCCGTGTATGACCGCGTTCTATCAAACAGAAATTTATCATCTCGTCTCCAAGTGGGATAAATGTTTTTACACGTGTGGTGATTCCTTTTGAATGCATCCACTTCATGGTCCCTTTTTGGCGGGTGCTCGGTTTTAATTTGACTAAACCCGATATACACACATCAAAAAGAGGTTTATATCAACTAGGTTCCGATAGTTCCGGAACCTGTACAGAAAATTGGATTATAGATCAACATAAACATCATATCCGCCCTTTTTATTGCTCATGAAACCCACACATTGTATATTATACCACCATACAGCGAGACCTTCAGAGGTGGTGACACTGGACTCGCATTCGGGAGGACGACGGTTCAATCCCGCGTCCGGCCATCCTGATTTAGGTTTTCCGTGATTTCCCTAAATCGCTCCAGGCAAATGCCGGGATGGTTCCTTTCAAAGGGCACGGCCGACTTCCTTCCCCGTCCTTCCCTAATCCGATGAGACCGATGACCTCGCTGTCTGGTCTCCTTCCCCAAACCAACCAACCAACCAATCAGAGGTGGTGATCCAGACTGCTGTACACACCAGTACCTCTAATACTCAGTAGCACGTTCTCCTCCATCGATGCATGCCTGTGTTCGTCGTGGTATACTATCCACAAGTTCATCAAGGCACTGTTGGTCCAGATTGTCCCACGCCTCAACGGCGATTCGGCGTAGATCCCTCAGAGTGGTTGGTGAGTCACGTCGTCCATAAACAGCCCTTTTCAATCTATCCCAGGCATGCTCGATACGGTTCATATCTGGAGAACATGCTGGCCACTCTAGTCGAGCGATGTCGTTATCCTGAAGGAAGTCGTTCAGAAGATGTGCACGATGGGGCCGCGAATTGTCGTCCATGAAGACGACTGCCTCGCTAATATGCTGCCGATATGGTTGCACTATCGGTCGGAGGATGGCATTCACGTATCGTACAGCCGTTACGGTGCCTTCCATGACCACCAGTGGCGTACATCGACCCCAGATAATGCCACCCCAAAACATCAGCTAACCTCCACCTTGCTGCTGTCACTGGACAGTGTGTCTAAAGCGTTCAGTCTGACTAGGTTGCCTCAAAACACGTCTCTAGCGATTGTCTGGTTGAAGGCATATGCGCACTCATCGGTGAAGAGAACGTGATGCCAGTTCTGAGCGGTCCATTTGGCATGTTGCTGGGCCCATCTGTACCTCGCTGCATGGTGTAGTGGTTGCATAGATGGACCTCACCATGGACGTCGGAAGTGCAGTTGCGCATCATGCAGCCTACTGCGCTCAGTTTGGGTCGTAACACGACGTCCTATGGCTGCAAAAAAAGCATTATTCAACATGGTGATGTTGCTGTTAGAGTTCCTCCTAGCCATAATCCGCAGGTGGCGGTCATCCACTGCAGTAGTAGCCCTTGGGTGGCTTGAGAAACGCATGTCATCGAGAGTTCCTGTCTCTCTGTATCTCCTCCATGTCCGAACAACATCGCTTTGGTGCTCTCCGAGACACCTGGACACTTCCCTTGTTGAGAGCCCTTCCTGGCAGAAAGTAACAATGTGGACGCGATCTAACGGCAGTATTGACCGTCTAGACATGGTTGAACTACAGACAACACGAGCCGTGTACCTCCTTCCTGGTGGAATGACTGGAACTGATCGACTGTCGGACCCCCTCCGTCTAATAGGCACTGCTCATTCACGGTTGTTTACATCTTTGGGCGAGTTTAGTGACGTCTCTGAACAGTCAAAGGGAATGTCAACGTCTATCTTCATGAGTTTTGGGAACTGGGGTGATGAAAAACTTTTTTTGATGTGTGTATATACGGGGCGATTTTTTCCACCACGTACAAACTCTAGGGATTGATCGATGAGTGGATACGGAACAAAAAAACTCTAACGACCGTATGTCCGGAAATGAATGGTTTCCATGCCAATAGGTTCAAATGGCTCTGAGCACTATTTGACTTAACATCTGTGGTCATCAGTCCCCTAGAACTTAGAACTACTTAAACCTAACTAACCTAAGGACATCACACACATCCATGCCCGAGGCAGGATTCGAACCTGCGACCATAGCAATCGCGCGGTTCCGGACTGAGCGCCTAGAACCGCTAGACCACCGCGGCCGGCTTTCCATGCCAGACACCATTTGTTCAATCATACTTTGTTACAAAGACTGCGGTCCGATACACGCTGTACCATGCAGCCAGAGTTACAGTATGCATGGTACTGCTTCTCACACGTCCTGACCTAGTGCCCTCTCCTGCCATAGTAATTGGTAATACTGTCTCCGATTCACTTCTCTGGTTGACTCACCTGGTAGTGGATGTGATGCCGCGTTGTACACAATGGTTCCCTATTCGGATCGAGGGATTGCCATGGTGTTTACTTATGGAAAGGCAAATGGCAACTGGCGGCAGGCAGCAAGGTTGTATCAGGAAACTTATCCCATCGATAACTACCAAAGCATTTAATGTTTGAAACTGTGTTTCGCCCTTTGCCTGAGACAGAGTCGATTCAGGATTCAGGAAAATAAATTAATAAAAATTTAGTACTGAGCTGCTAATTCTATCTACCACCTATTGTCCATGCCAATTAACAAGACAAGATATTTTATATGATTTCATTCGCAAGTAACAAAGTGTGAACGTGTTTTACATTGAAATGCTATGATGAAAAGTTTTATGACGGATGTGATTCGAGTCGAGCACCTAATCAGATTCATTACTAACAAGGGGAGGCCGCCAATTGTGAAATTCAGATTCGATTCATACTACGCATAATAAAAGCTCATGGCCAGAGGTGTAATGTGGCAAAGCACCAAGATGCATTTCTCAGCCGTTGTCGAGAAAATCGACAGTTAAAAGAAACCGCTGCCGTGAAATACCATCTACGATTTACAATTTTCTACAGCGTCGTGGCGCAGCGGTAAGCGCTCGGGTTCGTAATCCGAAGGTCGCCGGATCGAATGTCGTGCCATGGAACTTTTTTTTTGTATTTGTTTTTTGTAATTCAAATATATATATATATATATATATATATATATATATATATATATATAAAATTCCCGGCAATCAGTTGCAACAATTATGCACATAATAAGTTGTTGAAAGTCGTTTGTCATGGAAAAACTGGCGAGTTCGAACATGATTATGTTTTCCGCAAACAAAGTTGTATTTCACAAATGTTATTAATTGTCTTCATAATGTTTACACGTGTAGTTAACGGAAGACGTAGAAACGATATTCCGAAACGAATACGTATAGTGTAAGTCAAACGTTCGAATTAGAGTAGAGACCCCACGATATATATATATATATATATATATATATATATATATATATATATATATATATATTTGAATTACAAAAAACAAACACTAAAAAAAAAGGTTGAATGGCGCGAGATTCGATCCGGCGACCTTCGGAATACGAACCCGAGCGCTTACAGCTGCGCCACGACGCTGTAGGAAATTGTAAATCGTAGAGGGTATTTCACCGCAACGGTTTCTTTTAACTGTCGATTTTCTCGACAACGGCTGAGAAGTGCATCTTGGTGCTTTGCCACATTACACCTCTGGCCATGAGCTTTTATTATGCGCAGTATGAATCGAATCTGAGTTTCACAATTGTCGGCCTCCCCTTGTAAGCGCAATCAGATGGCTCGAGATATAGAATTTTTTGACGAGTAGCAAGATGTTTGAGATGTTTGACTTTGAAACGACGATACTTTCTTTTCTAACTTACCAGGATTAGAACTTGGCACCTACCACCACTGTTTTCTAGACAGTTTTTCCATCAGTATCGAAATCTGCATATGGTAGTGCTTTAAATGAAATACTGAATATTTTAGTGCTTGACCAGGATTCCAAAACAGATACATGCCTTTCCTGGAATCCTATCAGCGTTTGCAATCTTGAGAAAAGCAACGACATTATGGAATTAGACGTCCAAAGAGGGTCAGATCCCTTGAAAGGGGAGATCCCAATTCGTATCTCGGAGCAAGAGTAAAATCTGCGACTTCCCAAGTTCAACTAAAATAAGAAATAAGTTATCTTCAATTACGAACGTGGGTGCACTCGACGACTGTGATCTGATTTATAAATGGTAGAGACAGCGATCAGTCATCCTGTTTTGCTGGTTTTATTTGGCAAATCCAGATCTCGGATAGTGCCTAGCCATTATCGTTGCTCACTTTTCTAGTCTCAATGCATGTCAATTCCCTGGTGTTCGGGTGTCAGTCACAGTTCTTGGAATTAGTATGATAATAATGTAGACCGAAGCAATGATTTAAGACCTATACCAGCATTGGGATTCGAAACCTTGCCTCCTGCTTACTGGACAGATGCACAACCCGTCACACCACCCTGACACTGCAAATACTAAAGCTGCTCGGACTCACCAGTACGTCTCCCTCACTTATACAAATTCCAGCTCACGACTCAGTCCAGTGCTATTCCCCTTCTAAGCCCTCCGATATTGGAACAGCGCCTGAGCAATGAGTGAAATTGGGTTAATGGTTCAAATGGCTCTGAGCACTATGGGACTTAACTGCTGAGGTCATCAGTCCCCTAGAACGTAGAACTACTTAAACCTAACCTAACCGAAGGACATCACACACATCCATGCCGAGGCAGGATTCGAACCTGCGACCGTAGCGGTCGCGCGGTTCCAGACAGTAGCGCTTAGAACCGCTCTGCCATCCCGGCCGGGGAAATTGGGTCAATGTTTCCTGAATCTTAGTCGCAGAAGAGATATGAATTACACGTACAACGACGGGAAAAAATCGCAACACGAAGAAGGAGTTGGGCGACATAAACAAAAGTTCGTAGTCGTTTCTACATGTCGATGTGTCTGTTCCGGCGTAACGACAAGTGTCGGCACGAAGCACTAGAAGTCGCCCACTAGAAGAGAGGGACTAGAAGATGCGCACTGGAAGAGCCATGACTTGTGATCCATATCAAATACGTGCATGGAAATTTTATATTTCGAAGGACACAGATTATTTGCATGTCCCCAATTGCTTGCGTCACCACTTTGTACATGCGCAAGTTAAATATTCTCAATTCAATACTGTAATAAACTCCATTATTATGAATGAAATTTTCACTCTGCAGCGGAATGTAGGCTGATTTTGAAATTTCCTCGCAGATTAAAACTGTGTACCGGACTGCGACTCGAACTCGGGGCCTTTGCCTTTCGCGAGCAAGAATTTTACTTCCGCCAGTACCTCGTCTCCTACCTTCTAGCTAGGGTAGCTTAGTTGGTGGAGCACTTGCCCGGGAAAGGCAAAAACCCCGAGCTCGAATCTCGGTTCGACACACAGTTTTAATCTGCGAGGAAGTTTCAAAATCAGTGCACACTCCGCTGCAGAGTGAAATTTTCATTCTGGAAACGTCCCCCAGGCTGTGGCTAAGCCATGTCTCCGCAATATCCTTTCTTCCCGGAGTGTTAGTTCTGCAAGTTTCGCAGGAGAAATTCCGTGAAGTTTGGAAGGTAGGAGACGAAGTACTGGCGGAAGTAAAATTGTGAGGACGGGTCGTGAGTCGTGGTTGGGTAGCTCAGTTGGTAAAGCACTTGCCCGTTAAAGGCAAAGGCTCCGAGTGTGAGTCTCGGTCCGGCACACAGTTTTAATCTGCCAGGAAGTTCCATTATTATGCTTTGCTTGTATGCCGTCTAGCTATCCGAGAAAACAGCTTCCTAGGCACCCTATAACAGAGGAGTGGGCAAGACCCCACATTGGCGACGAGGATTCGCAAACCAACGCCGCGCCTCGCGGCCAAGGGATTTTCTTTTATTTTGCTGGCTCCTTAATTCTCTTTTGCCTTTACTTGGCAGGGGCGTTTACTTGCTTTAACAGTCTCTTTTGCTAATCAGTGTTTTCAGGTGGGCGTTGGAGAAATTTTCTTTGCTTTTCTACTTATATTTCTTGTTTGTCTTGTTTGTTTCTTGCATTTGTCTCTTCCAACATACCCACCCCACCTATCACACCACCTGCTCAGGCGCCAGAGCTGCAAGCGTTAGATGCTACACAACTAATGCAATGTTTCAGTTTCAGAAGCAGCAAATACACTATGTGATCAAAAGTATCCGGACACCTGCCTGAAAATGACTTAAAAGTTCGTGGCGCCTTCCATCGGTAATGCTGGAATTCAGTACGGTGTTGGCCCACCCTTACCCTTGATGACAGCTTACACTCTCGCAGGGATACGTTCAATCAGGTGCTGGAAGGTTTCTTGAGGAATGGCAGCCCAATTCTTCATCGAGTGTTGCACTGAGGAGAGGTATGGATGTCGGTCGGTGAGGCCTGGCAAGAAATCGGCGTTCCAAAACATCCCAAAGGTGTTCTATAGGATTCAAGTCAGGACTCTGCAGGCTAATCCATTACAGGGATATTATTGTATGGTGTAACCACTCCGCCAGTGGCCGTGTGTGTTATGATCAGGTGCTCGATCGTGTTGAAAGTTGCAATCGCCATTCCCGTATTGTTCTTCAACAGTGGGAAGCAAAAGGCGCTTAAAACATCAATGTAGGCCTGTGCTGTGATAGTGCCATGCAAAACAAGGGGTGCAAGCCTCCATCATGAGAAACACGACCACACAGTAACATCACCGCCTCCGAGTTTTACTGTTGGCAGTACACACGCTGGCAGATGACGTTCATCGGGCATTCGCCATACCCACACCCTGCCATCGGATCGCCACATCGTGTATCGTGATTCGTCATTCCACACAACGTTTTTTCACTGTTTAGTCATCCAATGTTTAAGTTCCTTACACCAAGAGAGGTGTCGTTTAGCATTTACCGGCGTGATGTGTGGCTTATGAGCAGTCCCTCGACCATGAAATCCAAGTTTTCTCACATCTCGCCCAACTGTTATCGCACTTGCAGTGGATCCTGATGCAGTTTGGAATTCCTGTGTAATGGTCTGGATAGATGTCTGCCTATTACGCATTACGACCCTCTTCAACTGTCGGAGGTCTCAGTCAGTCAACAGACGAGGTCGGCCTGTACGCTTTTGTGCTGTACATGTCCCTTAACGTTTCCACTTCACTATCACATCGGAAACAGTGGACGTAGGGATGTTTAGGAGTTGGAAATCTCGTGTACAGACGTGTGAAACAAGTGACACCCAATCACGTGACCACGTTCGAAGTCCGTGAGTTCCACGGAGCGCCCCATTCGACTCTCTCACGATATCTAATGACTACTGAGGTCGTTGATATGGAATACCTGGCAGTAGGTGGCAGCACAATGCACCTAATATGAAAAAACTAATGTTTTTGCGGGTGTCCGGATACTTTTGATCACATAGTGTATCTACCCTGTTCAACACGGCGCAGCAGCTACAGGCCAACGCTGCGCCCCCGACGTAACGAGGACCACTTGCTACAGCGGCTATACCGCCTTTTCGCCAGTTTCGTGAACAAGAAGAGAAATGGCTCGAGTGGTTAGAACAGTGTGAAGCACACATACTTCCTCACAACGTACCAGGTACTGTGAAAACTTCCCTATCTATTAGCCACGGTAGGAAGGGCAGTGTTTCTTTTAACTCAGAAGTTGTTTCCTAACTTTCTTATGAATAGGTTATAGATTAGCTAACTAACTGGTGGAAGCCACCTTGGGAGAGGGTAAGGAGGGTGTAGAGAGGGAGACCGGGTGGGACGTGGGAATACAGGCGCGGCAGCGGGCGGGGGTGGGAGAGGATCGGGGAGACGAGCGGGTGAGGAGGATCGAGTATACGGGAGGTGTACAGGATCCGTATCCTTTCAAGGAAAAGGAGGAGGTGGGGGAAGGGGATGAGATCGTACAGGATCCGCGTGGGGGAGGGGAGACGGATGCGATTGGCGAGGCGGAGAGCATGGCGTTCAAGGATTTGGAGGGATTCCGATGTGCGGCCGAGCGCCAGCCTTTATAGCGCTTCGGTGGATGAGTACCTCGGAACTATTTTCCATCACGTGATTTGACGTGTGAAAATAGTTCCGGGATCTGCAGCGACCTCTTCCTTATGTTTATGTGGGCCGGTAGTGGCCCCTGTTGGCCGCGGGTGTGTCTGCTGTGTTGTTGTTGTTGTGGCTGTTCATCAATATTGCCTGTCGTTTGTGTAGTGCTTCGGTGTGCCTGCGAAGCGGGCAAACCGCGGCTGCAGGCTGTCAGTTTGGTTGCCGATACTATAGGCGCCTTGATGTCTGGTGGAGAAGGCCACAGCACTTAGTTCATTTTGATCCTGACAAACCAGTTGTATTGCAAGTTGACGCTTCCTCTTACGGAATCGGTGCAGTGCTTTCGCACAGAATTGGTAGTAAAGAAGGGCCTATTGCTTTCGCATCAAATGTGTTGTCCAAAGCTCGGTGTAACTATTTACAAATAGAGAAAATGTGGTGTCACCAAATTCCACCACTATCTATATAGCGGAAAATTCTATTTAGTGACGGATCACAAGCCTTTGCAGTCCTTGTTTCATCCGACGAAACCAGTTCTTGTACGAACTGTTCAAAAATTCCAAAGATAGGCTTTGTTCTTGTCGCAATACCAATACGAGATTGTGTATCGTCAGACAGCTCAACATGGTAATGCGGACGCACTTTCGTGTATTCCGATTGGCCCTGATACACACTTTGACGCTTCTGCTGCATCTTGTTGTCCCATCGATGTTCAGGATTCTGAATTGCTTGAATCTTTTCCCCTGAACTATAGGAAAATTGCACAGGCCACGGAATCTGAGTCAGATTTGAATATTTTGCTAACGTACATTCGCACATCTTTGCCTCGCTCTTTGCATAGCATGAATAACTCTGTAGTGCGCCGATACTTTGCACGTCAGCATAGCCTCGCTATACAGAAAGGTGTGGTTATTGTTCAGAATGACAGCGAACAGTCACGTAGCACAATCCAGGTGTTGTCCTCTATTTTTTGCTCAAATGGTTCAAAATGGCTCTGAGCACTATGGGACTTAGCATCTGAGGTCATCAGTCGCCTAGAACTTACAACTACTTAAACCTAACTAACCTAAGGACATCACACACATCCATGCCCGAGGCAGGATTCGAACCTGCTACCGTAGCGGTCGCGCGGTTCCACACTGAAGCGTCTAGAACCGCTCGGCCACACCGGTCGGCCTATTTTTTGCCTCGAAGGTTTACCTGAAGTAATAGTGTCAACCAACGAACCTCACACCACGTCAAATGAATTTGAAACATTCTGCGAAAGCAATGGTATACAGCATCTAACTACTGCACCGCTCCATCCACAGTCAAACGGCGAAACGGAAAGTTTCGTCAGAACCTTCAAGCAGCAGATAGCCAAACTTCTCTCCGCACACACCAGAGATGAAGCATTGCAACTGCTTCTCGCCTCCTATCGTTCGCACCTACGAGATGGACCAACGGCGGCGGAATTCCTTTACGGCGGCCGCCATCGGCACTGCTCCGTCCTCCTAGGCATCCGGCGCCGAAGGAAGGTCGCAGGTATCGCTTCGCGCCGCACAATATTGTCTCTTATAGAGTTTTTAGCGGCTGTAGACGGTGGGCGCGAGACGAGATCGCCCGTCGACTTGGCGCTTCCATGTGTCTTATTTCAGGTCCAGACGACATGCATTTTGTCGCTTTTTTTTAGCGTCGGCTCGTAGCAACAGGGGGAAACAGAAGTGAAATGCGGGAGTGGAGGATATATCATTTATGCGTTGTTTCAGTTTGTAACAAACTTAGTTCTGTTCGTGTTCTGGAAGAACGTGTTACTGAAGTGTATTTATTGCGTGTGGTCATTGCAATACCCGTTATTCAGTATGCCTGGGAAATGTGTAAACAGTGCTGACAATGTGTGCTAGATCTGCCTACAGGCTACACTGTAATCGCCGAGGAGGCCAGACTGTAGTTTGGCCGTGAAATCGGGGATCAGGACAAGTCCGGGGCCCCTCAGCTACAGGGTTTGATCAAAAAGTAACGGTAGTTTTTGTTTTTCTTGAAGAATCTTTATTTATTCATAAACATCAACTTTGTCCCAATCAAAGTAATCAAATGGTTCAGATGGCTCTGAGCACTATGGGACTCAACTTCTGAGGTCATCAGTCCCCTAGAACTTAGAACTACTTAAACCTAACTAACCTAAGGACATCACACACATCCATGCCCGAGGCAGGATTAGAACCTGCGAACGTAGCAATCGCGCGGTTCCAGGCTGAAGCGCCTAGAACCGCTTGGCCACAAAGGGCCGGCTCAAAGTAATCCCGCTCAGATATAATATACTTGTGCGAGCGCTATTTTCCAGCCTCTGAAGCAATTCTGGAACTCAACTTTCGTTATGGTGTTCAGTTCCCTCAGCAAATTTGTTTATATCTCGTCAGTGGTGCCAAAACCTAGTCCTTCTGTACGGTGCTGCAGTGCTTGCGTTATTCTGATTACGGTGCAAAGTGCCTTTGGACATGCATACATGTCCAAAGCAAAAGGCACTGCTGCGACCACAGCCGTTACGAAGCACATCAAATGAATTCGCAATTACGAATAATGACGACCATCAGCTGTAGAATGGAATGACGACAATGAAAATTTGTGCCAGACCGGATCTCGAACCCAGATTTCCTGCTTATCAAGAGCGGTCGCCTTACCATTTTTTATTGACCTGTGCCTTTCGCGGACAAGGGCTCTATCAATTTTTTTTTAACTTATATTATTCTAGAATCAGAAACATACAAATTTACAGTAGCCATACACATCAATATATATATACTCCTGGAAATTGAAATAAGAACACCGTGAATTCATTGTCCCAGGAAGGGGAAACTTTATTGACACATTCCTGGGGTCAGATACATCACATGATCACACTGACAGAACCACAGGCAAATAGACACAGGCAACAGAGCATGCACAATGTCGGCACTAGTACAGTGTACATCCACCTTTCGCAGCAATGCAGGCTGCTATTCTCCCATGGAGACGATCGTAGAGATGCTGGATGTAGTCCTGTGGAACGGCTTGCCATGCCATTTCCACCTGGCGCCTCAGTTGGACCAGCGTTCGTGCTGGACGTGCAGACCGCGTGAGACGACGCTTCATCCAGTCCCAAACATGCTCAATGGGGGACAGATCCGGAGATCTTGCTGGCCAGGGTAGTTGACTTACACCTTCTAGAGCACGTTGGGTGGCACGGGATACATGCGGACGTGCATTGTCCTGTTGGAACAGCAAGTTCCCTTGCCGGTCTAGGAATGGTAGGACGATGGGTTCGATGACGGTTTGGATGTACCGTGCACTATTCAGTGTCCCCTCGACGATCACCAGTGGTGTACGGCCAGTGTAGGAGATCGCTCCCCACACCATGATGCCGGGTGTTGGCCCTGTGTGCCTCGGTCGTATGCAGTCCTGATTGTGGCGCTCACCTGCACGGCGCCAAACACGCATACGACCATCATTGGCACCAAGGCAGAAGCGACTCTCATCGCTGAAGACGACACGTCTCCATTCGTCCCTCCATTCACGCCTGTCGCGACACCACTGGAGGCGGGCTGCACGATGTTGGGGCGTGAGCGGAAGACGGCCTAACGGTGTGCGGGACCGTAGCCCAGCTTCATGGAGACGGTTGCGAATGGTCCTCGCCGATACCCCAGGAGCAACAGTGTCCCTAATTTGCTGGGAAGTGGCGGTGCGGTCCCCTACGGCACTGCGTAGGATCCTACGGTCTTGGCGTGCATCCGTGCGTCGCTGCGGTCCGGTCCCAGGTCGACGGGCACGTGCACCTTCCGCCGACCACTGGCGACAACATCGATGTACTGTGGAGACCTCACGCCCCACGTGTTGAGCAATTCGGCGGTACGTCCACCCGGCCTCCCGCATGCCCACTATACGCCCTCGCTCAAAGTCCGTCAACTGCACATACGGTTCACGTCCACGCTGTCGCGGCATGCTACCAGTGTTAAAGACTGCGATGGAGCTCCGTATGCCACGGCAAACTGGCTGACACTGACGGCGGCGGTGCACAAATGCTGCGCAGCTAGCGCCATTCGACGGCCAACACCGCGGTTCCTGGTGTGTCCGCTGTGCTGTGCGTGTGATCATTGCTTGTACAGCCCTCTCGCAGTGTCCGGAGCAAGTATGGTGGGTCTGACACACCGGTGTCAATGTGTTCTTTTTTCCATTTCCAGGAGTGTATATATAAGGCGCTTGGAGTGGCTTGCAGCAGATCAATCTTCGTGCAGGATGTAGGGCACAAAAGGCACTGGAGCATGTGGCTTGTGGTTTGTTCTTGTCCACAATCACAGGACGTATTTTTTGTTATGAAGCCACATCTCTTCAGGTTGTCTCTGGATTTTTATACTGAAAAAATAGGAGAGAGGTTTTGTTTTCTTTATGGCAAAAATGATGACTTCATTTCTTCTACCTCTTGTATGCGGAAACAGAACAGTAAATTAAAAAAAAAATTCATCGGCTAAAATTTTTTTTCTTTTTTTGAGGAGCTCACTTAGTTGCAGGCTGGTGGAGACAAGGCGGGCAGGGGTCGAATTCCGAGGACTGGCCACGATGTCTCCCTCTTCCCACCACCGAATCGCACAATCATATTTTTTTCCTGTGTTTTTTATGTAATAAGCAACAAAAACAAGGGAGCCGTACGCCAAAAATTATGACGATAATGTGAACTGAAAACAGCCATCTTGCCCGCCGGGATCACCCTATCAAAGCAGGCTGCCAGTAACAGGCGGTCGTCATTGCAGTGGGCATCACCAGTCATCAAACGTCGGAGTGCGACTGAATCGTGTTCGACCACATCGGCAAAAGCAGAATGTTTCGCTGTTGCACGACAATGCACAGCCACATGTCAGTCAAAAAAACCATGGAAGCGATCACAAAACTTCGATGGACAACACTGAAACACCCGCCTTACAGTCCTGACCTGGCTCCATGTGACTATCATCTCTTGGGGAAACTGAAAGACTCTTCGTGGAACAAGGTTTGAAGATGATGACTCCCTTGTGCACGCGGCCAAACAGTGGCTCCAACAGGTTGGTCCAGAATGTTACTGTGCGAGTATACAGGCGCTGGTTCCAAGATGGCGTAAGGCGGTTGAGAGGGATGGAAATTATGTGGAGAAATGAAAATATTGTTCCTAAAGGATGTATCTACACACTGCAAAACTTTCAAACATGTAGAATAAAAGATGTATTAAAAAAATAGTGTGCATTTCTTTTGGAATGACTCTCGTATAACATGATCGAAATAAAAGTCTGTTCCTGCGGAATCACCATAGGCACGGGTATACTGTCGTGGATGCCGTGGGGTGGGACTCAGGGCAGCTCACGGCTACAGATAGACTCTTTGGGATTGTATAAACATTTAATTTTCCTTTGCCTCAGCCGGTACAGGTGTCCATCGTCCCGCTCACGTCGAATTCCGCTCACTCGGCGTTTTGGTCGCTCTGTCTCGCTGAGGACGCAGCCCCGTTGCGACAGCCGAGACGAGGTACGGTACTCAGCAGAGAACTCTTCGATGGCGACCTCCGGCGGTAAGAGGCACTCGCGCCACGCCGATCTGCCCCCGCGGCAGCTGAGGGCGGATGTCCTCTGCACCAGCCGGGATGCGATCCCCGAGTCTCCGGCAGGAGTCGACCATTCTGCTGGAGGCGTGGTGTGGCCCGCTGCCGGCGAACCCGCGGGTCGAACCGTGGTACCACCACAGACTGGAACTGTGGTTCTCCGCCAGAAGCTTCGTGTGGCCACCCCTGTAGCACAGCTCCGTCGTCCAAGAGAGCTGTGACGTAAGCTCACTGTATTACTTGACTGTCCCCTATGTATACTCATCAGTGCACAAATGTTTTGCGAACAGGTCTCTTCGAATCACGTACTGACACACATTAGGTTAGCTCCAGTGCGCTGGTTTCGATGGCTGCTTGCGGCGAGAGTTACTCGTAGTCCCTCTGAACACTCGGTTTCGGCAACTCTTGTGCCCGTGTCGATCCGACATACGAGGCGTGTTTTTAAGTAAGTACCGTTTTGAAATTAAAAAAAGACGTGCTAAGATATCTCAATAATTTTATTTTTACATGAAAGCCTGTGCCTTAATCTACGTTTCTACATAATTTCCGTCAACATTGAGGCACTTGTCATAGCGTTGTACCAGTTTTTGAATACCCTCCTCACGGAAGTCTGACGCCTGACTTGTTAACAACTGCTTTGACTTCGTCATCGTCTTGAAGACGCTGACCGCACAGGTGTTTCTTCAAGTGCAGGAACAGATGGTAGTCCCTGGGCGCAAGATCGGGGCCGTACGTAGGATGGTCTAGAGTTTCCCATCGAAAAGATGTGATGAGATCTTTGGTCTGATTCGTCACATGCAGACGGGCATTGTCTTGCAGCAAAACGTTGCCCTTGCTCAACTTCCATGGACTGTTGCTTTGATTCTGGTGTGACGTAGGCCATCCATGTTTCATCGCCCGTAACAATTTGGCTTAAGAAATCATCACCGTCGTTGTGGTACCGCTCAAGGGAAGTCAATGCACTGTCTAAACGTTTTGTTTTGTGCACATCCGTCAACATTTTCGGTACCCAACGTGCGCACAATTTTGGGTAATTCAAGTGCTTTGTCACAGTGCCATACAAAACACTACGAGAAACATTAGGTAAGTCATCCCGCAAGGAGGAAATCGTAAAGCGTCTGTATTCTCTCATCTTATTGTCCACTTCCTACACCAAACTTTCATCAAGACCGAAGGACGCCCACTCCGTTGTTCATCATGCACATTTGTGCGGTCACCTTTAAATGCTCTCACCCACTTTCTTACCTTTCCATCACTCATAATGTTTTCTCCGTAAACTGCACAGATCTCACGATGAATATCGATCGCTTTTAGGCCTTTAGCACTAAGAAATCTTATAACAGGCCGTACTTCACAGTCGGCGGGACTCACGATTATCCGAGGCATCTTAAACACTCACAAAGGACCCTCCCCATCGCACCCCCCTCAGATTTAATTATAAGTTAGTAGAGTGGATAGGCCTTGAAAAACTGAACACAGATCAATCGAGAAAACAGGAAGAAGTTGTGTGGAACTATGAAAAAAATTAGCAAAATATACGAACTGAGTAGTCCACGTGTAATATATGGAACTTCATGGGCACTGTGTAGTCAGGAGCGCCGTGGTCCTGTGGTTAGCGTGAGAAGCTGTGGAGTCAGAGGTCCTTGGTTCAAGTCTACCCTCGACTGAAAATTTTAATTTCTTGTATTCAGACAATTATTATCTGTCCGTCTGTCCGTCCGATGCGATCACTTTTTTGGGAGTGATAATCACATCCACAAGAAAAACTAAATCGGGCAAGGTAGAAGAATCTTTTTACCCATTCGCCAAGTGTACAAGTTAGGTGGGTCGACAACAAATGGTTCAAATGGCTCTGAGCACTATGGGACTCAACTGCTGTGGTCATTAGTCCCCTAGAACTTAGAACTACTTAAACCTAACTAACCTAAGGACATCACACACATCCATGCCCGAGGCAGGATTCGAACCTGCGACCGTAGCAGTCGCACGGTTCCGGACTGCGCGCCTAGAACCGCGAGACCACCGCGGCCGGCAGGGGGGGTCGACAACATATTACTGTCATGTGACGCACATGCCGTCAACAGTATCGTATAGAATATATCAGACTTGTTTTCCTGTGGAGGAATCGGTTGACCTATGACCTTGCGATGAAATGTTTTCGGTTCCCATTGGAGAGGTACGTCCTTTCGTCTACTAATCGCACGGTTTTGCGGTGCAGTCGCAAAACACAGACACTAAACTTATTACAGTGAACAGAGACGTCAATGGACGAACGGACAGATCATAACTTTGCGAAAATAAAGAAAGTAAATTTTTCGCTCGGGGTAGGACTTGATCCAAGGACCTCTAGCTCCGCAGCTGCTCACGCTAACCACAGGACCACGGCGCTCCTGATTGCGCATCACCCTTGAAGTTGCATATGTTGCACGTGAACTACTCATTTCATATATTTTGCTGATTTTTTTCATAGTTCCACACAACTTCTTCCTTTTTTCTCGATTGATCTGTGTTCAGTTTTTCAAGGCCTATCCACTCTACCAACTTATAATTAAATCTGAGGGGGGTGCGATGGGGAGGTTCCCTTGTCAGTACACAACGTAAACAAGGAAGAATCAGACTGTAATGGCGTCAGTGCGTAGATTAAGGTACAGGCTATCATGTAAAAATAAAATTATTGAGATATCTTATCACGTCTTTTTTAAATTTCAAAACGGTACTAACTTAAAAACACGCCTCGTACTTTGCTACTTCACGTTGCACTAAATTATCAACATGCCCGCACATAACTTAATGGTACGTCTGCAATCCATTGACGCAAATTCACTAAAACTATCATATGAGGCGACACGCCGCTACAACTACACTGAAGCGCTAAAGAAAATAGTGTAGGCGTGCGTATTTAAATACAGAGATATGTAAACAGGCAGAATACGGCGCTGAGGTCGGGAAAGCCTGTATAACACAACAAGTGTCTGTCGCTATTGTTAGATCGGTTACTGTTGTTACAATGGCAGGTTAAAAACATTTAAGTAACTTTGAATGTGATGTTATAGTCGGTGCTCGAGCGATGGGACACAGCATCTCCAAGACAGCGATGAAGTGGAGATTTTTCCGTACGACTATTTCACGAGTGTACCTTGAATATTAGGAATTGGGTAAAACATCAAACTTCCGTCATCACTGTGGCCAGAAAGAGATTCTGCTAGAACGGGACCAACGACGACTAAAAAGAATCGTTCAATATGACAGACGTGCAGCCCTTGTGCAAATTGCTGCTGATTTCAATGCTGGGCCATAAACAACTGTCACCGTACGAACCAGACAACGAAAAATCATCGATATGGGCTTTCTGTGCCGAAGACCCGCTGGTGTACCCTTGATGATTGCACCAGCAGTTGAGTCCCATAGTGCTCAGAGCCATTTGAACCATTTTTGATGATTGCACGACGCAAAGGTTTGCGCCTCACCTGGGCCCGCCAACACTGACATTGAACTGTTGATGACTGGAAACGTGTTCCTGGCTGGACGAGTTACGTTTCAAATTGTATCGAGTGGATGGACGTGTACGGATATGGAGATAACCTCATGAATCCATGGAACCTGCGTGTCAGCTGGAGACTGTTCAACCTGGTGGAGGCTCTGTAATGGTGTGGCGCGTGTGCAGTTGGAGTGATTTGGGACCCCTGATACGTCTAGTTACGACTCCCAGGTGATACATATGTAAGCATCCTGTCTGTTCACCTGCATCCGTTCATGTCCATTTGACACTTGGACAATTCCAGCAGGAAAATTCGACACTCCACACGTCCAGAATTGCTACAGAGTGGCTCCAGGAACACTCTTCTGAGATTAAACACTTCCGCTGGCCACCAAACTCCCCAGAAATGAGCAGTATTGAGCATATCTGAGATGCCTTGCAACGTACTATTCAGAAGAGATCTCCACCCCCACGTAATCTAACGGATTTATGAAAAGCCCGGCAGGATTCAAAGTGTCATTTCCCTCCAGCGCTACTTCAGACATTAGTCGAGTCCATGCCACGTCGTGTTGCGGCACTTGGGCGTGCTCCAGGGGCCCATACACGATATTATGCAGGTGTACCAGTTTCTTTTGCTCTTCAGTGTATATCGATCACTTTGATAACGAAAACGACAACGAAAAATTCGAATTATTCCTCGTTTCCAAGTTAAAGGGGGGGCGGGGCTGCATTTAATTATAATTACATTTTATTAGCATTCATCGTTAATTCCTTCCCATATAGGCTTCGAAATCCCACTGGTGGTATACAGAGAGACGAAGTTTCGGACGACAGTGGATGTGTGTATTTTGTCCCTTTTTCTTAGCGCGGACTCGTAACAACAAGGGGATGCGGCAGTAGAAGGCAGGAGCGGAAGATATTTCATTTATGTGTAAATTCAGTCTGTTACAAACTTCGTTCTGCTCGTGTGCTGGAAGAACGTGTTACTGAAGTGTAATTACTACATGTGGTCATTGTAATGCCCGTGATTCTATATGTCTCGCAAATGTATAAACAGTGCTGACAGTGTTTGCTACAGTTGCCGACAGGCTACACTGAAAACGCAAAGGAAGGCAATAACGCAATGTATTAGTAAAATGTACAGACTGCAGTTTGGCTACGAAACCTGCGACCAGAACAAACTCCTCATCTGCAAGGACTAATCAAAAAATAACGGGAATTTTTGTTTATCTTGAAGATTCTTTATTTATTCATAAACATCAACTTTGTCCTATTCAAAGTAATCCCCCTCAGATATAATGCCCTTGTGCCAGCGCCTTTTTACAATCTGGGAAGCAATTCGGGAACACACCTTTCGTTATAGTGTTGAGTTCCTTCAGCGAATTTGTTTTTATCTCATCAGAGGTGGCAAAACCTTGCCCTTCTATACGATACTGCAGTGCCTACGTTAATCTGATTACGATGCAAAGTAAGAGGCACCGTAGCGACCACAGCCATTGCGAAACACATCAATGAATTCGCAAATGCGAATAATGACTACCGTCAGTTATAAAATAGAATGACGACAACGAAAAGTTGTGCCGGACCGCTCATTGCGAGCGGTCACCGTATCATTTGGCTATCACGGCCAGACTCAAATTTCCATATGTCGGCAACCATGCGTCTATGACCTGTACTCGTACATCTATTAGGTATATTCCTATACAGATGAGACGTTGTACTTGAAAGTCGCTTGCCCGGTATCGGCAGATAAATATGATATTGCAGTGTCTGTGTTATTCCAATCACAATGGAAAGTCCTTTGGACATGCATGCATGCGTAACGGCTGTGGTCGCCTTAGTGCCTGTTCCTTTCGACATGCATGCATGTCAAAGGAACTTTGCTTCGTAATGAGAATAACACAGACACTGCAACATCGTGTTTATCTGCCGATTCCGGGAAAGCGACTTTCAAGTACAACGTCCGACCTGTACGGGAATGTACATAATGGATGTACGAGTACACGTTGTGTAAGCATTGTTGACAACATATGGAAGTTTGGGTGTGGCTGTGAGTCGCGCAAGGGTAGCCAAATGCGCTGGCACGGTAGCTCAGCGTGTATGGTCAGAGGATTAGCCAACCTCTGTAATAAAAAAACTGAGTTAATGGAACGACAATGAACGCGAACAAGCGACATGAGACGTCCTCCACAAAGAAACAGAACGAGCAATCACGAACAAAATGGGATAAAAAAAAAAGGATGGTAAGGCATCCGCTCGCGATAAGCGGGAACTCCAGGTTCAAGGCCCGGTTTGGCACAAATTTTCATACTCCTCATTCCATTCTACAGTTGATGGTAGACATTACTCATAATTGCGAAATTCCACAGATTGTAGATATCTAAAATTCTATATCATTTTTCCATAGCTTTATTTACTTCATCAGTTATTCAAGTCCCTATAAGACTTCTTTCATCATGATTGGGATAACATTTATTTATTCTTCCTTCTTCACATTTTACACATAAAGCAAACAACAGTTTTTGATTTTTATCAATCTTTATTCGTATAGGTAAAACAGGATGATACAATACTCTAGGTGCCACTACTAAATATTTTATAATACCATATCATTTTTTAAAATAACATCTTGGTTTATATATCTTTCTTGATTGTTACTCAGGATAATAATCATAATATTGTGCTGTTGTATAAAGACATCATACATTGATATATTTTATTTTTGTCTTAACACTGCCTGCTTTAGCTCATAATTTAATTCTATTTTTACAACCACGAAAAAAGCATCTCTTGGATTCATTTATTTGACAACTTCAGGTAATTGTTTTAATTTCTTAAGTGTTTTACACATTGCTGAGTTAATCCAATTACATTCCCACTTTTCTGCTAAATTATATCCTGACTTTCGTAGTTCTGTACTTCTTGCTAATATCTTTTGATATAAATCATCCACTGATTTTCGATTTTTGCAACGAATGGATGCAACAAATTGATAAAATATCAACAAATACAATTATATTATACTCATCTGCACTATATGGTAACTGCGTGATGTCTGTATAGCAATACAGAAGACGGTATGGGGGGTGGGTTGGTGGGTCATTCTGTTTTAAAACATTTTTTAGAAGGACTCCAAAAACAGCCATGGTACTGATAAACAGTACTGGTTTTGAAACTTCCAGGCAGATTAAAACTGTGAGCCCGACCGAGACTCGAACTCGGGACCTTTGCCTTACGCGGGCAAGTGCTCTACCAACTAAGCTACCGAAGACTGACTCACGCCCGGTACTCACAGCTTTACTTCTGCCAGTACCTCGTCTCCTACCTTCTCGGTCGGGCACACAGTTTTAATCTGCCAGGAAGTTTCATATCAGCGCACACTCTGCTGCAGAGTGAAAATCTCATTCTGGAGTACTGGTTTTCTTTTAGCAAAATCGTCATATTTTGCTCTGGCTGTATTTACTTCATCACCATTAAGAGCATGTTGCATATGATTATTGTTTAAATTGTTTAACAAGCTATAGATTCTTAACTGTAATTTTTCTTTTGCCGTTTATACACTACAGCACTTGTTCTATTAGGTAAATATTTAGATCTGTTTATAGCCTTACAAACTCCAGCAGTTGTTAAATAATAGAACTGACCTATATTAGATATTCCCAGAAATAGTTTTCTCAGCTTTTAAAAACCACTTCTTAATATATCAACATCAGAATTACAGTATTCATTAATTTCTGCCTTCATATTGAACACATAATTTTCTTTAACTTTTTGACTACGACATTTGAGAAATATTTCCTTATCCTCTGGTTTCATAGTATCAACACAATAATATCTGATATCAGGAATTGGTCTTATGTAATTTTCATTTACTCATGTATTGAATAAACGTTGGAAGTAACCTTCCTTTTATTCTTTGAAAACAAATGTTTCTGGGAAGCTACTAGGTAGGCATTGTACCAAATTACTATTATCTATAATTTTTAAATTTAATTGTTTTATTTCCAATTACACGGTTTTATTGTATTTTAACACAATACTTCAGAATGAAGTGTGAATAGTAATTTTCAGCGAAAGGACCTATAAATGTATGATTCCTGTTTTTTTCCAGATATCATCAACCTTACAGAATTCAGCATTTGTTTTAAATTTATAACATGTATCACCATTAAAACTGCGAGCTATTATGAGATTTAGAATATGTATTCCTGTTTCTTTTTGAGCTTCATAATCAAACCACATGTCATTTCCTGTATAGATGCAAGGAAATCTCTTTCAGAATACTTTTTTACAACACTTAAACTTTTTTCCTGTAACTACATTATTATGCTTTGAACATTCAAAAATATAATAATTTTGTTATTCTTCATTAACATAACAACAATTTTACTACATTTTTGTCAACCTTTGACTGTGTAATCTTCACTAAACTTTCTTTCACATAAACCACGTTTTTGTATATACTATTGCATGTTATGTTTATGATTCTTAATTTCTATTTCTAGATCACAGTTTTTACATACTTTAAAGCCATTTATGTTCTTTAGATCTCCAACAGATTCTTTTACGTTCTCAAAATTTATAAGCTTTACCACAAACTTCTTGGTGATCATTTAAGCAAGCTTCATAATAACAGTACCGGCATCTATTACAGTTTTCTCAATGTATGTCATTTTCCAGAGTATTGGGTTCTGTACTATTTCATAATGTACATGTTAAAATTTCTATTTTACATTTATGTTCGTTCTTGCTGATACACGTTTTGCTACATTTATCACAGAAATATGAAAACCCTAAGAATGCTGATATACTGTTAATTACATCAAAATAATTGTGACTTTCATACAGATATATTTTTATTGCTTTCTCAGGACCACGAAAGATAACTGATAGGTAACTGAATTTTAAGTGCATACAACTTTTTTAAAAAAATATCCAATAGCTTCTCAACTTCTTCTTTGTATTCACCTAATTAGTTACTTAATATCCTGGTTAACTCTTTTTCTAATTTGTATTTATCTCCTTCTCTAATTTTCTTATTTTCACCAGTAGTTAGTTCTCTGCCTAAGATTTTATTTGTCTTGCGGGCTTTCAATTAATAAATAAAATTATGGTGGTGGCTTCAACTATGCACCCACAAGCTCATAGTTGAAATATTAAAAGTTTTGGCTGATTTCGTCGTCTAGGGGCTGGGATACGTAGTTGCAGCATTACAGGCCAAATATTGCTGAGTCTACAGTATACGATAAGAATACACACATGAATCGAATGGTCGAAGGCTTCTATCACTCGGCAATTGCAAATTATGAATGTAACATATAAATTCATATATGAAAAATTGCAATTAAATAAAATATGCAGGTACTATCTGAACAACTTTAAATGATGAGTACAATAGTAGAAGTACTTATGAGAATGCGGTATATTTCTGCAAAACACTTATTGGTGTCGATGGTCCAGCAATTAAATAAAATATAAGTTGAATAACAGGGAAACAAGAGATTCCTACTTCATGTAATTAGTTAAGAACAACAACGTAGCTCGTGAGATATTCACTTCTAAGCGCACACTACATCTTCACTGCAGAAGCCATGGAAGTCACACAAGAGCACAGATCTGCACTCCGAAATATTTCTATCCTGCACAACCATGTGCAAACTGCTCCACTCTCCAAGTTTTCCACCGACTGTTGTGTCGGTCGCGCCATTGCATCCAGCACTTCCCGTGTCATGTGCCATACTCTCCAACACTACGGCACTGCCAGAACTACCCCTCCATTCACTTCGGTAGTTAGCTCCCTTAGTAACGAGTGCTGTGATTGGCTAGAGTGCTCCCTCCATGTCTCCAAGCCAATGAACACTCACAAACATATTGAAACACATACAAAATGTTGGATGTACATTGAAATAACTTGAAATTAAATAAATATTCCTACTGCTGGACCATAAACACATTCTAACACACATTCTTAAATACATAAACAAATCAAATAATCATATATCAAAGGAACAGCAAGTAAAAGGTAGGCCTGTAGCCTAATGTCTCTGTGATTTCTAAAACACAGTAAATATTTAACCAATTCCTTCATGATATATGGATATATATTGGATATAAACAAAGACATAGATTAATAGATATATACTTATAAATATGCTGCTACCATATCTTCGTGTAACTGTGGAGTACTTATGGCCTGAAGCGATCGATAGTAATTGGCCACTTTGAGCTCCAATAACTCATGTACTATTTAAGTTACATGCCTGTAATTGATACCAATTTACGTTGACACCAATAGGTTTCTAAAGACATGTAGATGGACGAAATCGGATGAACCGTTTAGATTTTGGAAACTCGTTGCTGGGAGTTACTTTTATAATTTAGCATCAGATACTAAACTTTAAACTAATAAAGATATTGACAATATGATTACACCATCAGAATTGTCATGCAAATATTGGTAACTTACATGTTTCTTTTTCAGGTATCATGATTCATCTGGCTACTATTAATGTCTATACTAACTGTGAAATGTCTGCCATTAAGGTTTCACAAAGTCCGCCATCTTTGGAACTCCTGGCATAGACATCTCCTTCTCCAACACAAAGCACCATCCTTGTCATAGCAGAATTCCCAGCCACATGGCTGGACCATGAGCTGGGGCTACCCCTCTCGTCCGGAAAACGTATGGCACCATGTGTATGCTGCCAGGCCCCAGCTGGCCGAGTAACCACCCCAACACCGAACATATAATATTTCCAGGGCGCCACAACTCGCCCGTTACGTCACAGTCTGGATGTTACTATTGCCCTAGGACAACACATGTCAATCCTAGTAAAACATCTTTGAATCGTTTTATCATCACCTAAATTAATTATTTTATCACATTTGCTTCCTCTTGGAATTAATAACATTCGATTATTAAATGTAGTGTTTGCTTTATATGCTGTAGAAATTGAATAAAACAGTTTTTTGGATTTGCTGTTGTTATATTCATCTTATCTCCTTTTTTCAGTTTCCTTTATTTTTAGCTACTTGTATCACAGAATTAAGTGCTTTCGTTATATAATCTGTTTTCGCACCAAAGGTATCGAGTTTACTGATAGAAACATTGTTGAAGACATTTTTATAGTCAACAGACAAAACTTTAAATTTTTTATTAACTTCACATTTTATTCTTTAATCTCAAATAAATCATTTTTCGACAGTTTGTTCTCTTTCCCTTGCTCAAATAGTTTACTATTGAATGGCTATGTATGATCTAGTTTCATTATTTTTTCTTGTCTTTGTGGTCATGTTTCTCAAAATATTATCATAAAATCTGTAAAATTAATTTATATTATGTACACATTTAGCTGGGATTTCAACTTTCTGGAATAATTCTTCACAAAATGGAAAATCTTGTAAAATAATTTAATTAATTAATTCTCATTTCCTTAATTTACTGTAGCCTCTAACACAAAAGTATTTAGCTCTATTTTTCAGCTCAACTACTCTTATGTTGTTCAGAGTCCTTGTAGGAATAAGTAAATTAAGTATCTCATCTTCACTTAAGCTATTCCAGTTAGTTATATTATTTATTTTACAATAAACATGAAATTAAGCAACTGTGAATTCTTCCATTGTACAATTCTATGAAATAAAAAATTTTTTTATTGAATTTTGAAATTGGCCACCCATGGATTTCTTGTTTTTAGTATTTTCTCAGTTACGTTTTTTACATTTACTTTCATGTCTTTACATGATGACTTTGCATAAAAACGATCTAAATATTTAATTTCTTGACATGCAACTCATTTTTTGTTATAGGTCTCAATGTGTTGTTCATCATTTTTCATCAACATCAATATTTTCGAATGTTCTTCACTTGAATTCGTTTTAAATGGTTTTTATAATAATATATTGAAACTTTTTTCCACACACACAAGGGATTTGGTTACTATTGTATACTCTGCTGATATTCATTTATACATTGTGTCCCCTTTTGACTATACCCATATTTCATGTATTTCTGTAAGGTAAAATTATTAATTGAGTTTTCAACTCCAGAGCATTTCTACAATTTGAATCTTACAGCTTCCATTGATATTGAAAAAATTCTTATTAACAAAAAGTAAAATTTCCTAGTTATTACACTGCATCTTTTTATGTATTTATTACCTCAGAAACTGATGGTGATGATGTATAACGATCAATACGAAATAATTATAAAGCAGTTGTACCTGCTCAAAGTATCTTTTCTATAAATTCACTATATCTGCAGAAAGCATCATCCCTAAAAATATTACAATCCATTAATGTACCTAAATGCAGAATTTCTTCCTGTAGGTAACCCTGAAAGTTGACTGTTTATAAGACCACATAAATTCTTCATAAATTTACATTCATCAAACTCTGAAACGAAAAAGTCCTTAAAAAAACAAAAACGTTTTACCTGAATATATATTGATTACGCCATTTAATTTAAAATCTTGACATAAATCTGTACTAGAAAGTGGTTTTGGGTACATACTGAAATAAACAGACAAAAAGAAATCAGTGTTTAATTTTTCCAAGGGAATATTTGGAAATAGAGAGGAATATATATATTTGCTCTGTTTCTGTAGTAAATATAAAAAATACAGATTTCTTCTCCATTTACATTGTGTAAGTAATTCATATTCTCATTGCTTAATCGACCTATGAATGTGGATACATCTTCACCAGGATAATATATGGATAGAAAATGTGACAGTCTTATTTCTTTCATTCATATTGTATGATACATTTATAAATAAGAATTTTTATTAATTAAAATAAAAATCTAACAAAACTGTTTTCTATTAAATAGACCCCGGAAGGTGTTAAATCTTAAATTTTTTCTATATCTGATTGCTTAATTCATTAGGTCCCATACGATTATTTTTTCTAATTTTTGGTACCATTTAACTTCTTCTCCAATGCTAAATTACAGGTTTTTTGCTCTAATTCTGCATCACCTTCTTTATTGTCCATTTCGGATTTTGCAGTAGCAGCTGGTCTACCAGTTACTGAACCAGTAGTTGCTATATACGGTAATGCTGCCAAAGATAATGCAAGAAAACCACCTTTATATTTTGTTAGTCCTGAAACTTCCTTCTTTTTGTTAGAAATTCAATATTTTTTTTACAAAAGGAATACCTAGTGTTATGAGTAAACGACCACCAGCTTTTTTGCCACCCTGACAGGTTCTTAAAACTTTGTTTCCATTTGTTACTATGTACTATGTACTATGTAACTGACCATTATTGGGTTTAATTTTAATTGGTTTTAGTTAAGATTTGCACTATGCGCGCAATGTGTAATCAATACTGAAGTTTTTAATTTATACATATAATAAATTTAAGTAGGTTTAATAAAATTAATATTTTACAAAATTCATATCTTTTATTTTAAAAATTTATAAAATTATGTTATTATAAAAAATTATAACTCCTATCGATTCTCACCATGATCATATTTAGTCTTTCAGGGTGAACTAAGCCCATACCTAATTTCGTTTTGTAAACATTATTTTAACTGCTGATGCTGCTAATTTTTTACCAAGTGAAGCATCAGAAGGATGGATGCTTTATTTTGCAGCTAACTGAAGTTCTTTATCTACCTCCTGTCTTTTTTCTTAACCCTTATTATCTCTGTATGCAATATCATGTTTTTTGCAAGCTTCATCTAGTGGTAGTCTCTTAATCAAAGTGTTGACTAGGCCTTTCCCATACTTTTCACTTTTCCAAAATGTGTGTTGTGGTTTGTTATTCAACAATCACTAAATTTATTCGTTAACATGTGTGTTATTCCAATTTTTCATTATGATAGCTTTTAATTCTAGATAATTCTTCACTGTGAGTTACTGCTAATTTGTTGATTAAGTCTCTATCATTATCAAAACATATGAAGTTGGTTTTTATGTTTATTTCTTTATTATGCCTTCATCTAGTTTGTCATCTAATTCTATTTTTAGAAAGTCATAATCTCAAGAATCTGTATTTTATTGTAATTATTTTAATTTTGGGAAGTAGTCATTAACAATTTTTTATCAAGGTATTTTATGTAATACCTATTCTTGGTCGAATTTTATTTGCATTCATTTCAGGATATAAGGCATTTCAATGAAGAAATTTATCTGTATAGTTTGATAAATCAACACCATAAAATTTTTGAGTATAACATCTATAGTAATGAATTTTTAGTGAACAGATTCATTAGTCCATCTGTACCTTTGTAATCGTTTCTGTTGATTCTAATCTCCATGAGAATTTAGTGGTTTATCACCAATGTAGTTCTTATCCAAGAACTGTGGCTTCACTATAGTTGATATATTTTAACAATCAGAACTTGTATTTATTTTTGTAGCATCACCCTCCTTTACATTTTAGCAGCACATTGAGCTTTAGCTATCTTTTTTCAAACTTTAACCTCTTCTCATATTTACTGAAGATGTTCTGTAGTTCTGATTCACTTAAGGCATAGTCATGTTGAGAACTATCATATTGTTTAATTTGTGGAATATCCCCAAATTCTTCTTGATGATGGATGATATGATGAGCGTAAGGAATAATTTGTTTTTCATCTACTCTCTCGTCTCAATACATTATCACCTACACCTTTGCTTACTTGTTTAACTTTTTCCGTCGCATCAATACGAGGTTGATTTTCTTTATCATATTTTTTGTATTTTGTTCTTGGTTACTTTTTCCAAAATTTGAATCCTTCTTTCAATTCTTCAAATTGTTTTATATTTTGTTACTTTTTTTACAACCTCTAAATAATATTTCATAAACATTGACTAACGATAAAAAACACTACTGAAATTTTTTTAGCATTTAACATTTATGTTGTAAAGGAAGATAAATTTATAAAAGTTAATAAGATAATGGATTCTGCTTGTACATTTACCAAAAAAAATAGCAGCCATATGAATTTGACCCATAGTTAACATCCTTACTATCCCATGAACGTTTATTATAATGGTGACCTGTCTTTTCTAATTTTTCATATGCTTTTCTATAATCAAGAATTCCTTTAAAATTATTTATGTGTTCAGGTAAAATGCCATAATCATGCTCTAATAGATATGCAATGTCATCTTTCAAAGGACTCATTTAATAAGGATAAAAAAGAGTGTTAGGTTAGGAAATATTTTAAATGACATCTTAGTTTCTCTTCATTAAGTTTCCTAGACCAGTCTATCATAAAAAATCCAAAGTCATCGTTCCAATAATTTCTACACAATTCTTTAAATCATCAAACTTTAAATAATATTTACATCTAATAAGATTTACATTTTATAAATAAGATTTATATTTTTATCATCCTGTCTAAAAAATTTTAAAGATTTAGATTATCTCTGACTACTGGTTAGTTATTTTTGAATATTCCTGAGCTAAATAAACACAATATATTTTTAATATCTACCTGTAGAAAAATATCCTCTAAGTGCATTCTCATTTTCAAGAATAAAATCTTTGAATTCTACTATCGAAGTATCTTGACATTGATCCAGTGATATAATTTCATCATTATCCTCAGTAAAACTAATTATCTTCTCATTATTTTCATCTTCAACTTCTGTACACATTATTATAGATTCTTGATATTTTGGTTGATCTAATTTTAGAGTAAACATACAAGTGATTAATTTCATTCCAGTTCAACCATCCTGTAGCTACAATATAACTGTCAATCATCAATGCCATTTTTCCACATCCATTTGGTCCTGTTATTGCATGCACAATAAAATTTTGTAAGAACTTAACATGTTAATTTTTTTTATTTCTTTTCTGGAATTCTTGTACAAGGCAGCTATAGTAATATTTAACTAGTAGGTTTTTAGACAATTCCCAAATATTAAATTATAAAAATAAAATTATATTGTGATGGAGAAATTTCCTGTAGGTCAATACAACCTGAAAAACTTATTCATTAAAAAATGTGTAAATATACTCATTAGGGCAGATGAATTTTTAAACAGAGTTATTACTGCTAGGTGTAAAAGATAGTGTTGGAATTGTGCTTGGATTTAGTAAGCAAACTATTGAAATTAATAAAAAAAAACTCTTGCTGATGATATTCGTAAAATTATTCTATTTGAGTTAACTAATATTAATTTTAATTTAGCTGATGGAATGTTTTGTGAAGCATACTGCCATTTTCATCAAGAAACTAATATTATTGCTGCATTCAAGCCTAGAGCTGAATTTGGTGGACCACTAATTCATGAGCTACATTATCCTGTTGATATTCCAATTTTTGATACTATATAAGAATTAGAAATAACTATAACTGATGAAAATGCTAATTTCATCGACTTAAATGAAGCCTTTGTGAGTGTTCTTTTAGAAATGTCTTAATAAAATATTATTCTTATCAAATGAACAAGATTGAGAGCTATCAGTTCTCCTCATTCCCTATGAATGAGAAATCCAAAAAGTAATCTAAATATTCCTAACAAGGATACAGAAATTAACATAAATATAAGAAATTGAGGGCTTCATCCTAATCATGCTCAATTATTCATGAGCTTTAGGACTGTTAAAGCTGATGGAGCAGATTATCCAACATATGATGAAAATCCAATAAAATGTTAATTCAAAATTGTGTGACAAAGCTATTTAATTTCATAACTATACATAAAAGAAATAATATTATGTATAGAATTGAACATCATTTTATTTCATTATCAGTTTTGTTACATTTAGCTTCATATCTTGCAGATAAAATAAGTAGGGAAAGATGTACACTTAATAATGGAAAAATAAATAATAAGAAATATGAGGTACTATATCCATGTGAAATGCTTGGTGGATTTTTCAGAGGTTATAAAGAAATTATGTAAGAGGGTCACGTTACTGCCTTTGTTACTTGGAGTTCAAGTGCTGAAGACTCTATTCTTAAATGGGCTGATTACAATGATGTTGGAACTGAAATAAAAGTTACATTACCAAATGAAGGGAAAATCACAGTAGAATCTATTGTTAAATACAAACTGAATTATGAGATTGAACAATGAGAAAATATGATGAATAATCCTAAAGTTCCAATATTTTTTATGAGCTTCAAACAATCGAGGTAGCAGAATTAAGTGGGAAGAAAAATTTTGAACTAGTTATCACGAATTACTATAATTCAATAGTGGTTGATACAACTTATTTTATTTTTGTTGTGTTTCAAATTAACAGAAAAAAATAATGAATTGATTGATTCTGCATTATATGATCATCTTCAAATTCAGAATATTTATATTCAAAATGACAGGAATGAAATATTTCCTCATGAATTGTGGAATTTGGATCTACCAAATAATTATCTGAAGCCATGCGATGCATTTGTTGATTTTAAATTCGTTACATAATTGAAAAGCTATGTAGATATAAGTCTATTTAATTTCATAATGAACTATCCTATCTGTTACATAATTGAAAAGCTATGTAGATATAAGTCTATTTAATTTCATAATGAACTATCCTATCTATGTGATTGACATGACTGGCAGAAAGGATATTGTTACCACTCACAAGTCTGTTATGAAACTATGTGCAACATTCAATGATAAAATACTGTAGCTCACAGTCACCTACATAATTATGTATGGAAAGAAAAGCCTCATGTTTGATGCAAAACACAGAACATTGTATGAGGATTTTTTAAATGAAAAAAATGAGTACCTAATTATTTCCGATTTTATTCATTATTACTTTTCTGCATAGCTCTTTCTATGTAGATTATGTTAGCATTTTTAATTTTTAATATTGGTTAATAATTGGCTGAGAAATAAACAAAAATCGACCTATTTATCTGCCAAGATGGCAGCTGATGCGATGCTCTAACTTTATCACACAGATATATTAACTGTGTTGGACAGAAGGAGGTGTTTTAAATTCTGATTACTAGGTGTGAGCAGTGTTGTGAAGTTAAATACGAGGTTTTTAAGCTCATTTGACTGTTCCTTAACCGATATCAATGGTTTAAACTTTGAGTTACTGCAATTTAATGATTTACTACTGTGTCCCAATGGTTAAAATTCACTTTAAAAACTTAACACATACCACATATTTCAAGTGGTATAACGTTTGAAAGCAATTTTTAACTTGTAACTCTTCAGGCTTTCCCGGCGAGATCTTGACATTTGGAATAAATGGGTCTACCGCCGGATGTTTGTGTCGCTCTGGCACAATCCTTCGGCCACGTAACTCGTTGCCTTCTTCAGGCGGGCGCGGACCGAGATCGGAACGCCCGACACAGGACGGGCCTCAGAGAGCTGCCACAGATGGTGACCAAGTCGGGCGCGGACGTCCGAGGGAGCACCAGGGAAGAGACAACACCTTACAAGCAGCGCCAGGCGGGCGCGGACGGCAAAGAGAGCACACAGCGCACTCTAGACATAAATACTGGACAAGATCCTCCAATACGGCAGTCTCAGGTAGCACCTGAAGAAGGCAATGAGTTATGTGGTCGAAATATTGTGCCAGAGCGAGACAAACATATGGCAGTAGACCCGATTATTCTACATGTCACTTTGTAACTTATTTTTTAATCGAGTTTCAAAGATTAAACTTCGAGCTTTTGCTAACTAAGTCGGTTACTATCGTTTTCATTGTTTGCTGCATGACATATGAATGAAACTAAAGCAACATTTTTCGCCTTGTGCTTGTATCCCAGACCCAAGATGAATGGATTCAAATCATGTTTCCTAGTGACATTTCATGGTTCGAATCCTGCTCAAATAGTGAATATTTTTAAAAAATCCTAAGTAGTTTTGACCAAGATTTCTCCATGTGAGACAGGGAGTTTTGCTAAAAGAAAAACTGTTTTGAGCAGTAAATTTTCAACAAAATTTATGTATTCAGTTAGTTAATAATCTTTCTAACTGTTTTATTAGTTTGAAGAAGGTAATATTAGGAATTAAGAAACAATGATAATGAATTTCACGACTTGTAAGCTCTTAAATTAATTCTAATGCACTCAAAACTGATGTGGATTTTTATATATAAAAAAGTAAGTGGGTATGTTGAACACAGTCACCATATTTTTATTGCACACCTTTTATGATGAATAAATTTGATTAATTTTAATTTAATTTTTGATTAACTTTATTTATCAAGATTTTCAGTGCTGACTGCACTTATCATGCCCACTTTATACTAAACAATTTTATTTTCCGCTGCTTCCTGTTCTTGAATGAAGGTATTATTTTCTGTTGCTCTTTGAATACGAGTCAGTTCCTGTTTTCCGTGCAAAATGGCTCTCTTATTGTTCTCAAACAATCCCATACGCGTTTTGAGAGGGATATACAAATTAAAGAGATTACTTATCGTTCTGTCAACGAAGCATCCTGCCTTTTGTAGAACATTTATGTCCGAATTTGATGCAGATATGTAAGTTTTAAGTTTATATGTGATTCTGATGATTCAGTCGACATTGACGTCATTATGTTCGTATGACATCACTGGGAACAGGAAGGCAAATGCCTTTTGGGTGAGTCTCGACGTTTCATCTGAAGCGCTTTTGTGATTCTACATAAATGTGCCTTACAGGTTATAGGAAACTGCTGCTCGGAATTGTTAATTCAATTTAATCCCGAATCAGCATTCATATCTCATCTTTATTACTGAATGTAATCCATGCAAATAGTTTGTAATACACGTATTCCTGGCGTGTGATTCTCTCTTTGTATAAAACTGGTGTTATTTCGAGCGACGCCACTGCGAGATTTCAGCTCAGTCGACTAGAGGAACTCGTAATTCTGACATGTTATTGCCTTATCGTTCTACTGCAGAGTCGCGTACTGCTGGGTATGTGAGGTTTTTTTATACCTTAACCCATGATGGTGCTGATTCAAATGAGATGTACCACGATTTATTTTCCTGAAAATCAACCAGCTTCCTCCCCTCGTCAACGATGTTCAACTCGAGGTGATCTAACGTCTAAACAGTCACTGGGAAATATACTGGACTACTGGGAACCTCAAGGCGTTTATATCTTGGTCCCATTATTGTAAAGAACTCGTAGATTGTATGCATTAATCGGTGATTGATGTACGAATTTGTAGCGATATTGCACTCGACACAGATCATATGAGCAGGAAGAATATCCGCAGGTTGATCAGACTCGTAAATTCTCTCAGTATTATTAGTTAAAACTTGATTCTTTGAGAAACCGGGTACTAAGTCTGTTGAACCTCCCGGTTGAATTCTACTGTATATTTTGTCGTTTTTACCTCTCTATTAACGTCTGCACGTTTTACAGATAGTTTTATAATTGCAATTAGATCATCAGTGTCATACGAGCCAAGAATAATCTCCACAACCTTGCTGCCTCCAAGGTGAAATTTATTGCTCACTTCGGTGATGTTGACGATGCTGTTATAAGCTTCCAAGACGATCAGTACAATACTCCATTCACCCTTATTTGAATTAAGTTGCAGGAAGTAATTTGAACTTAATACAGCAGAAGAAGAATGGGTAGCTTTGCGAGATGAAATAGTGAAAGCAGCAAAGAATCAAGTAGGTAAAAAGACGAGGTCTAATAGAAATCCTTGGGTAACAGAAGAGATATTGAATTTATTTGATGAAAGGCGAAAATACAAAAATGCAGTTAATGAAGCAGGCAAAAGGGAATACAAACGTCTCAAAAATGAGATCGACAGGAAGTGCAAAATGGCTAAGCAGGGTTGGCTAGAGCACAAATGTAAGGATGAGGATGCATGTATCGCTAGGGGTAAGATAGATACTGCCTACAGGAAAATTAAAGAGACCTTTGGAGAAAAAAGGACCACTTGCAAAAATATCAAGAGCTCAGATAGAAACCCAATTCTAAGTAAAGAAGGAAAGCAGAAAGGTGGAAGGAGTATATAGAGGGTCTATACAAGGGCGATGTACTTGAGGACAATATTATAGAAATGGAAGAGGATGTAGATGAAGATGAAATGGGAGATATGATACTCCGTGAAGAGTTTGACAGAGCACTGAAAGACCTGAGTCGAAACAAGGCCCCGGGAGTAGACAACATTCCCTTAGAACTACTGACAGCCTTGGGAGAGCCAGTCCTGACAAAACCCTACCATCTGGTGAGCAAGATGTATGAGACAGGTGAAATACCCTCAGGCTACAAGAAGAATGTAATAATTCCAATCCCAAAGAAAGCAGGTGTTGACAGGTGTGAAAATATCCGAACTATAAGTTTAATAAGTCACGGATGCAAAATACTAACGCGAATTCTTTACAGACGAATGGAAAAACTAGTAGAAGCCGACCTCGGAGAAGATCAGTTTGGATTCCGTAGAAATATTGGAACACGTGAGGCAATACTGACCTTACGATATATCATAGAAAATAGATTAAGGAAAGGCAAACCTGCATTCCTAGCATTTGTAGACTTAGAGAAAGCTTCTGTTGATTGGAATACTCTCTTTCAAATTCTGAAGCAGGGGTAAAATACAGGGAGCGAAAGGCCATTTACAATTTGTACAGAGACCAGGTGGCAGTTATAAGAGCCGAGGGGCATGAAAGGGAAGCAGTGGTTGGGAAGGGATTGAGACAGGGTTGTAGCCTATCCCCGATGTTATTCAATCTGTATATTGAGCAAGCAGTAAAGGAAACAATAGAAAAATTCAGAGTAGGTATTAAAATCCATGGAGAAGAAATAAAAACTTTGAGGTTCGCCGATGACATTGTAATTCTGTCAGAGACAGCAAAGGACCTGGAAGAGCAGCTGAACGGAATGGACAGTGTCTTGAAAGGAGGATATAAGATGAACCTCAACAGAAGCGAAACGAGGATAATGGAATGTAGTCGAATTAAATCGGGTGATGCTGCGGTAATTAGATTAGGAAATGAGACGCTTAAAGTAGTAAATGAGTTTTGCTATTGGGGAGCAAAATAACTGAACATGGTCGAAGTAGAGAGGATGTAAAATGTAGACTGGCAATGTAAAGGAAAGCGTTTCTGAAGAAGAGAAATTTGTTAACATCGAGTATAGATTTAAGTGTCAGGAAGTCGTTTCTGAAAGTATTTGTATGGAGTGTAGCGATGTCTGGAAGTGAAACGTGGACGATAAATAGTTTGGACAAGAAGAGAACAGGAGCTTTCGAAATGTGGTACTACAGAAGAATGCTGAAGATTAGATGTGTAGATCACATAACTAATGAGGAGGTACTGAATAGAATTGGGGAGAAGAGAAATTTGTGGCACAACTTGACTAGAAGATGGGATCGGTTGGTAGGATATATTCTGAGGCACCAAGGGATCACCAATTTAGTATTGGAAGGCAGCGTGGAGGGTAAAAATCGTAGAGGGAGACCAAGTGATGGATACACTAAGCAGATTCAGAAGGATGTAGGTTGAAGTTGGTACTAGGAGATGAAGAAGCTTGCACAGGATAGAGTAGCATGGAGAGCTGCATCAAACCAGTCTCTGGACTGAAGACCACAACAACAACAACAGACGAACGCTCTTTAAGACTCAGAGTGTATGACATGGCTTCTAAATCTCGACTGACGAGGTGATGTGCATGTTGCTTGTTTCTGTGCATTCATCAGGAGAAATATTTGCCAGAAATGACCACAGAGGTATGAATCAAAGTCTCTGTAGCGTCGAAAATTGTAGAGCACTACAATGTTGTCGAACTATCGGTGCAAGTCTTCTGGCGGCCGTACATCACTGTACGACTCAAAGTACAGCGATCCCACACTTCTTCAGCAAAGTATTCTGTATGAACACACCATGGAATCTTGGTCTTTTGAGTTTTTCAACGAATTTGAGCAGAGCAGTGTTGGTAAGTGATCTGTTAGGTAGATTAGTTGGGGGGACTTTTTCTTTTTAATAAACAGTCCAGTCTATTTCTAGTTTGGTTCTAAACATAGTCCTTCACCAATAGTGTCAGCCTCTATCATTCTATTAAGCCTTTTAGATTCCTCCAGCTACTCCTACGTTTTTTGTGCGTTCTTCATTGCTTGGTCTTTTGTGGCAGCGCCACCCAAGAAAGCCACAACCGTCGGGAGCCCCGCTAATGCAGGAATTAGAAACGGGGTAATTCTACCAGATGTCTTAGGCATTGGCAGGATCCTTGGCGTTTTAGCTCGACATCGTCTTCTTTCTCCTTTTTGCCTCTTGTTCATGATGATTTTTGTGCACCGTTGCTGACTGGATGCAAGTTTTTGAATACGCAGTAGGCTTTTTCTTCCTCAATGCGTAATGAGCCACAGTCATCATTTGTTTGTAATTTTCTCTTGCACACAATTTAAGTTTGGTATGGATTGTTTTATCAACTGGGAATGCCGAAATACGTTATCCTATGGCTATGCCTACATCTATTCTGCGACGTATTTGCTCCGCCACGTTCTGCCAATCCCCGATTTACAGTATACGCTAAGTGATGCCCATTGCAGGCCTTCGTCAAGTAGGTTATTACCCTTATCACCACGATCCAGTGGCTGTTCTAGTTTCGCTCCAAGTCCACAGAATTTGTAACCTGGAAGATGAAACTCGACTGAAATTTTATCGAGAACGCCACCAGCACCTCTGCTGATGCGCGTCCTTATCACCCATGGTACGCTACTCCACTGTCTGAAGTTTGCGCACCCTGTCCTACAGAAAATCGCGATCGTCCACGTAGCTGTTTTGTGACTCTAGAAAGCCGAGCCATTCCAATAACGCTCGTTTCCTGCGACGTCTAATGGCGCGCTTTACAAGAAACGAGTTCGGTTCGAAACTTTCCTGTAATTCCTTTCTGTAAAAACTTCCTGCAGCTTCTTTACCATCGCTGTCCTTTAAGATGCATGTTCCCGTGTTTGTCCTCTGTACTCTTGACACTCTACATACCGCCGTTGACCTGTTACGAAGGTAGGACTTCTTAAACGCACTTTTGTATTTGAAAATAGCCACCAAATCACCCACTTTGAACTTATGCTTGGGTGGATCCACCATCTTAATACGACTGTGAGCTATATTCGGAAGGCCATTGTCAAGCACATCGATAGGTCTTTTCCTAATCGCACAGTGTTCATTTCGATTATATTCTCCAACTATCAGTGGGAGAATTTCTAGCCATGTGTATGAGCTACGAAAGTTATACTGCATCCACATACGGTTCTTAATTGTTCTGTTCGGACAACCCACATTACTCGTCTTCATGTGGGAGAATTTTGAACAGAGGTTTATCTCGTGTCATTCCATTACCGACATGAAATATTTATTGTAAAATTCACCGCCGTGATCGGTCTGTAGGTTGACAGGGCACCGATTCGTACCAATATGAAACAGTTCTGTTCCATGTCCCTCCCAGTTTTTGCCTTCACAAGAAGGGCCAAGGCGAATTTGGAATACGTATCTATGATCATTAAGACACACACTGACACCTCCAAAAACATACGTTTTTCGTATTAGGAGCATTGTACTGCCACCTACTGCCAGGTACTCCATATCAGCGACATCAGGAGTTATTAAACATCGTGAGACAGCAGAATGGGACGCTCCGTGGAACTCTCGGTCTTTTTGGCCGAGCGGTTCTAGGCGCTACAGTCTGGAACCGCGCGACCGCTACGGTCGCAGGTTCGAATCCTGCCTCGGGCATGGATGTGTGTGATGTCCTTAGGTTAGTTAGGTTTAAGTAGTTCTAAATTCTATGGGACTGATGACCTCAGAAGTTAAGTCCTATAGTGCTCAGAGCCATTTGAACCATTTGAACTCGCGGTCTTCAGACGTGGTCTGGTGACTCGGTGTCAGTTGTGTCATACGTCTGTACGCGATATTTCCACACTCCTAAACATCCCCAGGCCCACTGTTTCCAACGTGATAGCGAAGTGGAAACGTAAAGGGACACGTACAGCAGAAAAGCGTACAGGCCGACCTCGTCTGCTGACTGACAGAGACCGCTGACAGGTGAAGAGGGTCGTGATGTGTTAATAGGCAGACATCTATCCACACTATCACACAGGAATTACAAACTGCATCAGGATTCACTGCAAGTACTGTGACAGTTAGGCGGGAGGTGAGAAAACTTGGATTTCGTAGTCGAGCGGAAACGACGCCTCGCTTGGTGTAAGGAGCGTACGCATGGGACAATTGAACAGTGGAAAAACGGTGTGTGGAGTGACGAATCACGGTACACAATGTGACGATACGATGACGGGGTGTGGATATGGCGAATCCCCGGTGAACTTCATCTGCCAGCGTGTGTAATGCCAACAGTAAAATTCGGAGAAGGTGGTGTTATGATGTGGTCGTGTTTTTTACGGAGGAGGCATGCGCCCCTTGCTGTTTTACGTGGCACTATCACAGCACAGGCCTACATTGATGTTTTAAGCAACCTTCCCACTGTTAAGGAGCAATTCGGGGATGGCGATTGCACCTTTCAGCACGATCGAGCACCTGTTCATAATGCACGGCCTGTGGCGGAGTGGTTAAACGACAATAACATCCCTGTAATGGACTGGCCGTCACAGAGTCCTGACTTGAATCCCTCTCCTCAGTGCAGCACTCCGCGAAGAATGGGCTTCCATTTCCCAAGAAACAGTCCAGCACCTGACTGAATGTGTGCTGCGAGAGTGGAACATGTCATCGAGGCTAAGGGTGGGCCAACACCATATTGAATTCCAGCATTACCGATGGAGGGCGCCACGAACTTGTAAGTCATCTTCAGCCAGGTGTCCAGATACTTTTGATCATATAGTGTATTTGAACCCTTTATTGGATGGCGAGTATTCTCTCATATCCACGAAATCGGCTTGCCATAAATCATCAAAGGCACGTATTACGACTCGGCTGTGCAACCTGAAGTTCGCTGAATGTTCTCTCCATTACAGGGTGATTCAAAAAGAATACCACAACTTTAAAAACGTGTATTTAATGAAAGAAACATAATATAACCTTCTGTTATACATCATTACAAAGAGTATTTAAAAAGGTTTTTTTTCACTCAAAAACAAGTTCAGAGATGTTCAATATGGCCCCCTCCAGACACTCGAGCAATATCAACCCGATACTCCACCTCGTTCCACACTCTCTGTAGCATATCAGGCGTAACAGTTTGGATAGCTGCTGTTATTTCTCGTTTCAAATCATCAATGGTGACTGGGAGAGGTGGCCAAAACACCATATCCTTAACGTACCCCCATAAGAAAAAATCGCAGGGGGTAAGATCAGGGCTTCTTGGAGGCCAGTGATGAAGTGCTCTGCCACGGGCTTCCCTTGCACAAACACCCATCCTCTGTAAACTGTTTATACCAACGTTTAATACACCACCTATCAGGAGGTTTGACACCATACTTCGTTCGAAATGCACGCTGAACAACTGTCGTCGATTCACTTCTGCCGTACTCAATAACACAAAAAGCTTTCTGTTGAGCGGTCGCCATCTTAGCATCAACTGACGTTGACGCCTAGTCAACAGCGCCTCAAGCGAACAAATGTACAACTAAATGAAACGTTATAGCTCCCTTAGTTCGCCGACAGATAGTGCTTAGCTCTGCCTTTTGTTGTTGCAGAGTTTTAAATTCCTAAAGTTGTGGTATTCTTTTTGAATCACCCTGTATTATTGTGTAATGCGTCGTTCTCGAAGCTCTGCTGTGATTGATGTTATTTCATTCATGTGCTTGTATTCCCTGCTGCTGATGCCGTCAGTAGTATTTTAGTTTAAAAAGGCGCACATTTATTAGGCAAGACTTTGTATGATTCCCAGTTTAGACAGCGAGAGCCGTTATTGTCGCAATGCGCATTTTGTTAATTATGATCGAAGACGGCTGTTATGGTTAGTTTTTCCCCACGTATGCAGATACTTGTGAAACAAATGTGCAGCAATTGCATTCATTTCGCTATCATTTCAGTAGTTAGTAACCTCTGTCATTCTTTGCGTATGGATTAGTCAGGGCCATCAGCCACACTTAGAGGAAAGCCAGGAGAGCTGGTGCATATTTCGAAAACATTGCCTAAATCCCGTAGAAAAATGGTTCAAATGGCTCTGAGCACTATGGGACTCAACTGCTGTGGTTATCAGTCCCCTAGACCTTAGAACTACTTAAACCTAACTAACCTAAGGACATCACACACATCCATGCCCGAGGCAGGATTCGAACCTGCGACCGTAGCAAAATCCCGTAGAAGTGCATGCGTAAAAGTGAAGATGATTCTCAAATGTTTGCCACACATTTCCCTTCATTGACGAAAAGATCGCTTCTATAAATACATCGACGAAACTGGAATTTTAAACATTATCTAAAATAACTGTATTTTTCCAACTCTTCTCCTGAGGTAGGTAAGATGATGCACCATGGGTAGGAGACATGTCTCATGATTGTTCTTTGGAACTGGCTCGTTTAATTACAGAGACAAGAGTAGTGTGTTGGTTTACAACAGCCTAAAGGAGCTTTTATTTCAGTTTTAGGTAGTGAAGGAGTTAGAATAACACTTAACTATTGTAAACGCATGTAAACTATTTTCACAAACGTGAAAACTGAATGAAATTGTTCGTAGATGAGTAACTAAATAAACAACGAAGTTACAAGACAGGAAATATTATTCTACTAATGTATAAGGGTAATTTTTGCTGGTTTTACCTTTCATTTCATTCATATGTCGTAAACTGAACGATCTTCACACAACCATCGCTTACATACGGTACTACACATTCTAACCAGTCAGCTTTAGATCGGGTTTCATACTAAAGTTACAGACTTTCTACAAATTCATCTTCATCGAATTCCTCTGAGTAATTGCAGCGTTGGTCGCATTTCTCAAATTATTGTCTCTCGAAGCAGCTCGATTCTTTATCCGATTATGAGTATTCAGCATGATGTGTTTAACCTGCAAGCACATCGTAGGTAATTTAGACAAACTACGTTACACCATAAGTGTAAAACTGCCGCACAATAAATTGATACCAGTTTCAGGTATGCATCTTGTCTCATATTTGTTTGACGCATCAACTGCCAAAGTGGCAGTGAAGAAGACGCTTGTTGCCTTTCCGGTGTAAAACGGTCTGATTAACACTAAACACTCCACACACCATTATCGTTAACCTGTCTATCGCTTGCATCATCCGGTTTTTCGTTAATTCCTTTGCATGCCCATTATATAAAAATACTGCGCTGTTCATAAAATTTTACACAATAAGCTCGGCCAGTGAATGAGAAAATTCCCCCTAAAATTTTTGAATACGTTCGCAGTTTGTACATAGTCGGCAGCACGCATATCCTCTACAACTACTAACAGATTTTTGCTGCCACCTACTGGCAAGTATGAAAATGAAAGGTGCGTCTTCTCCCTACCCGCGTCAACTCTGCTCGGTTTACCCTATACATGAAAGAAGAGTTTCTTTGGCAATTCCGTAGTGCGAACGTTTTATCCAAATCACAGACAGCGTTTTAATTAACCTTCCACTGTAAGGACAGTTCTCTTGTATACAGGGTGGTCCCTTGATAGTGACTGGGCCAAATATTTCACGAAATAAGCATCAAACGAAAAAACTACAAAGAACGAAACTCGTCTAGCGTGAAGGGGGAAATCAGATGGCACTATGGTTGGCCCGCTAGATGGCGCTCCCGTGGGTCAAACGGATATCAACTGCGTTTTTTTTTAAATAGGAACCCCCATTTTTATTACATATTCGTGTAGTACGTAAAAAAATATGGATGTTTTAGTTGGACCACTTTTTTCGCTTTGTGATAGATGGCGCTGTATAGTCACAAACGTATAAGTACGTGGTATCACGTAACATTCCGCCAGTGCGGACGGTATTCGCTTCGTGATACATTACCCGTGTTAAAATGGACTCTTTAACAATTGCGGAAAAGGTCGATATCGTGTTAATGTATGGATATTGTGATCAAAATGCCAACGGGCATGTGCTGTGTATGCTGCTCGATATCCTGGACGACATCATCCAAGTGTCCGGACCGTTCGCCGGATAGTTACGTTATTTAAGGAAACAGGAAGTGTTCAGCCACATGTGAAACGTCAACCACGACCTGCAACAAATGATAATTCCCATGTAGGTGTTTTAGCTGCTGTCGCGGCTAATCCGCACATTAGTAGCAGATGAATTGCTCGAGAATATAAATGACCTAGTAGATAGTGTCGGAAGTTCCATGCGGCTTTTCGCGGATGATGCTGTAGTATACAGAGAAGTTGCAGCATTAGAAAATTGTAGCGAAATGCAGGAAGATCTGCAGCGGATAGGCACTTGGTGCAGGGAGTGGCAACTGTCCCTTAACATAGACAAATGTAATGTATTGCGAATACATAGAAAGAAGGATCCTTTATTGTATGATTATATGATAGCGGAACAAACACTGGTAGCAGTTACTTCTGTAAAATATCTGGGAGTATGCGTGCGGAACGATTTGAAGTGGAATGATCATATAAAATTAATTGTTGGTAAGGCGGGTACCAGGTTGAGATTCATTGGGAGAGTGCTTAGAAAATGTAGTCCAGCAACAAAGGAGGTGGCTTACAAAACACTCGTTCGACCTATACTTGAGTATTGCTCATCAGTGTGGGATTCGTACCAGATCGGGTTGACGGAGGAGATAGAGAAGATCCAAAGAAGAGCGGCGCGTTTCGTCACAGGGTTATTTGGTAACCGTGATAGCGTTACGGAGATGTTTAATAAACTCAAGTGGCAGACTCTGCAAGAGAGGCGCTCTGCATCGCGGTGTAGCTTGCTCGCCAGGTTTCGAGAGGGTGCGTTTCTGGATGAGGTATCGAGTATATTGCTTCCCCCTACTTATACCTCCCGAGGAGATCACGAAAGTAAAATTAGAGAGATTAGAGCGCGCACGGAGGCTTTCAGACAGTCGTTCTTCCCGCGAACCATACGCGACTGGAACAGGAAAGGGAGGTAATGACAGTGGCACGTAAAGTGCCCTCCGCCACACACCGTTGGGTGGCTTGCGGAGTATGAATGTAGATGTAGATGTAGAATCTCAAAAACGTTGGCGTTGAGAATGCTACATCATTTTCGATTGCACCCGTACCATATTTCTATGCACCAGGAATTACATGGCGACGACTTTGAACGTCGTGTACAGTTGTACAGTTCTGACACGGGGCACAAGAGAAATTACGGGACGATGACAGATTTTTTGCACGCGCTCTATTTAGCGACGAAGCGTCATTCACCAACAACGGTAACGTAAACCGGCATTACATGCACTATTGGGCAACGGGAAACCCACGATGGCTGCGACAAGTGGAACATCAGCGACCTTGGCGGGTTAATGTATGGTGCGGAATTATAGGAGGAAGGATAATTGGCCCCCATTTTATTGACGGCAATCTAAATTGTGCAATCTATGCTGATTTCCTTCGCAATGTTCTATCGATGTTATTACAAGATGTTTCAGTGCATGACAGAATGGCGATGTACTTCAAACATGATGGATGTCTGGCATATAGCTCGCGTGCGGTAGAAGTGGTATTGAATAGCATATTTCATGACAGGTGGATTGGTCGTCGAAGCACCATACCATGGTCCGCATGTTCACCGGATCTGACGTCCTCGGATTTCTTTCTGTGGGGAAAGTTGAAGGATATTTGCTATCGTAATCCACCGACAACGCCTGACAACATGCGTCAGCGCATTGTCAATGCATGTGCGAACATTACGGAAGGCGAACTACTCGCTGTTGAGAGGAATGTCGTGACACGTATTGCCAAATGCATTGAGGGTGACGGACATCATTTTGAGCATTTATTGCATTAATGTGGTATTTGCAGGTAATCATGCTGTAAAAGCATGCGTTCTCAGAAATCATAAGTTCACGAAGGTACATGTATCACTTTGGAACAACCGAAATAAAATGTTCAAACGTACCTTCGATCTGAATTTTAATTTAAAAACCTACTTGTTACCAACTGTTCGTCTAAAATTGTGAGCCATATGTTTGTGACTATTACAGCGGCATCTATGACAAAGCGAAAAAGCGGTCCAACTAAAACATTCATATTTCTTTACGTACAGGTATTACACGATTATGTAATAGAAATGGGGGTTCCTATTTAAAAAGACGCAGTAGATATTCGTTTGACCTATGGCAGCGCCCTTCAAGCTAGACAAGTTTCGTTGTTTATAGTGTTTTCGTTTGATGCTTATTTCGTGAGATATTTGGCCCAGTCACGATCAATGGACCACCCTGTATAGTCCCCAGCCCCAATTAACTGATATGTTTGTTTATTTACCTCGGCGAGCCAGGTGGCGCAGTGGTTAGCACATTGGACTCGCATTCGGGAGAACGACGGTACACACACACGCGTCCGGTCATCCTGATTTAGATTTTCTGTGAATTCCCTAATTCGTTTCAGGGAAATGCCGGGACGATTCCTTTGAAAGGTCACGGCCGACTTCCTTCCTCATCCTTGCGTAATCCAGTGGGACCGATGTCTTCGCTGTTCGGTCTCCTTCCCGAAATCAGTCAACCAATCATTTACCTCAGGCTGCCAGGATTGTTTATTCTCTGTTAACAGATACGCTGCGTTTAGCTCACAGTGCTAGGATATTTATTCACTATCAACAGATACGTTTCAGTATTAACCTGAAAACAATCTGGTCCGTAATGAAAGTCAGACTGTATCAAACTAAACGAACACAATGAAAGCTGGAAACTTCTAATAATTTATTCCATTTTAGCATTAAATTGTCTAGGAGACAGGCACAAATATGCACTACAGATGAAATTCTACGTTCAGGTGGCCGCAAGGAGCATCCTAGTCTGATTCTGAAAAACACACAACTTAGTAACTGACCGCGTTTCGACTCCAGTGCTATGACACAAACCAGACTAATTTCCACTTCATAGCTACCCCCAGGAGTAGACAACATTCCATTGGAACTGCTGACGACCTTGGGAGAGCCAGTCCTGACAAAACTCTACCATCTAGTGAGAAAGATGTATGAGACAGGCGGAATACCCTCAGACTTCAAGAAGAATATAATAATTCCAATCCCTAAGAAAGCAGGCGTTAACGGATGTGAATATTACAGAACTATCAGTATAATAAGTCACGGCTGCAAAATACTAACACGAATTCTTTACAGACGAATGGAAAAACTGGTAGAAGCCGACCACGGAGAAGATCAGTTTGGATTTCATAGAAATATTGGAACACGTGAGGCAATACTGACCCTACGACTTATCTTAGGAAATAGATTAAGGAAAGGCAAACCTACGTTTCTAGCATTTGTAGACTTAGAGAAAGCTTTTGACAATGTTGACTGGAATACTCTCTTTCAAATTCTAAAGGTGGCAGGGGTAATAAGAGTCGAGGGACATGAAAGGGAAGCAGTTGTTGGGAAGGGAGTAAGACAGGGTTGTAGCCTCTCCCCGATGTTATTCAATCTGTATATTGAGCAAGCAGTAAAGAAAACAAAAGAAAAATTCGGAGTAGGTATCAAAATCCATGGAGAAGAAATAAAAACTTTGAGGTTCGCCGATGACATTGTAATTCTGTCAGAGACAGCAAAGGACTTGGAAGAGCAGTTGAATGGAATGGATAGCGTCTTGAAAGGAGGATATAAGATGAACATCAACAAAAGCAAAAGGAGGATAATGGAATGTAGTCGAATTAAATCGGGTGATGCTGAGGGAATTAGATTAGGAAATGAGACACTTAAAGTACTAAAGGAGTTTTGTTATTTGGGGAGCAAAATAACTGATGATGGTCGAAGTAGAGAGGATATAAAATGTAGACTGGCAATGGCAAGGAAAGCGTTTCTGAAGAAGAGAAATTTGTTAACATTAAGTATAGATTTAAGTGTCAGGAAGACGTTTCTGAAAGTATTTGTATGGAGTGTAGCCATGTATGGAAGTGAAGCGTGGACGATAAATAGTTTGGACAAGAAGAGAATAGAAACTTTCGAAATGTGGTGCTACAGAAGAATGCTGAAGATTAGATGGGTTGATCACATAACTAATGAGGAAGTATTGAATAGGATTGGGGAGAAGAGAAGTTTGTGGCACAGCTTGACCAGAAGAAGGGATCGGTTGGTAGGACATGTTCTAAGGCATCAAGGGATCACCAATTTAGTATTGGAGGGCAGCGTGGAGGGTAAAAGTCGTAGAGGGAGACCAAGAGATGAATACACTAAGCAGATTCAGAAGGATGTAGGTTGCAGTAGGTACTGGGAGATGAAGAAGCTTGCACAGGATAGAGTAGCATGGAGAGCTGCATCAAACCAGTCTCAGGACTGAAGACCACAACAACAACAACAGCTACTGTTAACTTTGATTCAGCAAGCTCCTTCTTTTCTTCTACTGTGGCAACATCAACGAGAAGACTGTATGGAAGAAGGTTTAATAAAAAAATTGCGTATTTAGTATAACAGAGAAATCTTTAGGCAGCTAATATATGTAAGATGTAATCTCAAGACCCCTTGCCATGTAAATGTTTGCTCTCATACAGTCACTCTATCGACCCTCTGTGTCTCTTCCTCTCATTCTGCCACCAGCCTCTCACATCTGTCTATTAATCCCAATCAAATATTGTCATCAATGTATAGTTTTACTGCTGTAGCCAATATGATTATTGTACTTAATGTCTGTAACATTTCACCTCATTGTTATTCACAAGTATGATATTTAAGCCATTTTAACATTTCACCTGATTGTACAAACGAGTACGAATGTTAAGCTGTTTTAACTTGTCAAAATCGTATTTATATGCCACCTGAAGTACACACACATATATTCGACACCTCAAAACAAACACTTCCAAATCCTTTAAATAATTATTCTGTAATAATGTTGTTTCGATGTATATCCTATGTACTTTGCGATTATGTCTTCTCTTCTGCTATACGAACTTTGCACCCAGCAGATTCCAGACGCCATATTTGTTTACAAATGTGACAGTATACATGTGATGTGTTACGACAGCGAATAGGAACCTGTGACCACTGGAGGTACTCTATTTTACTTATTTTATGTTTACCATCAGATGTCAGTTTAAATTTTTGTCAGAAGAAATCCAAAACCATGTTCTGAAATAGTGTCTTGTTTCTCCACTAGGCAGTGCCACAAGTTCCTCCAAAAATCGTAACACAACACACACACAAATGTCATCCTAAATAATGTAAATCCACCTGATGATGGAGGTTTTAACCTTTGAAACGCGTCGTGGAAGTAAATAAAACGGTGACTGGTAACAGTAAACTTGTTTCATTTAATAACAGAGAAATGCCTTCAACTTTGTTATTTAAGCCTGTTTCACTAGTGCCATATAAAATAAACACGCCACCACTCACAATTACGCATTAAGGCCTGTTCGGACTGGCTGACTGCCGCCTACGAAACAGTACGTGAAGCCATTTACGATCGTGATCAGCATGGCGCCAGTCCCTCCAGCCGTTACAGAAAATCGATGACACCTGATTGTCCCGTCCCTTCTTTATTCAAGCAGCTCTTCATTTGGCTTCACGAAGCTGAGTGGTCTCCGGTACAGACCTCTGTACAATATCTCAGAAGGTACCGAGAATCGAACCCGGGTCCTTCCGTACCCAACGCAGCGACTGTAACCATTTCTTTTCCTTTCTATGTGTTGCTTCGTCGTTTCTCTTCTGTAGTTCTGTGAAGGGATCGCACGACACCTCTCGAATTCTTTTGATGAAAATCTTAGTTTTTTATTACAGAGGGTGACCAGTGCCCGCTGAGCTACCTCGGCGGTATCGTTCGACTACGGAGGCGGTGTAACAAGGAAACATCAAAATATTCAACTTTTAGATAAATTTTAAAAATTTACACTAATAACGAGAGAAGTAGCAAAAAATAATGAGTTCATTTTTTTATTAAACGTAAGTCACTGTGGCACTGTGAATATGAGGCCAAACGTACAAAAAGATTATCTAAACACAGACAATGGAACAGATTAACGAATTAGATTTAAGCCGCCAATTTTGTTGCTGACTCTTTCTGCTTCCAGAAGACGAAGTGCTGTTGTTGCATCTTTCGTAATAATTGAGCTAATCACTCGAAACTGCAACAGTCTTATTGAACACGGGTTACGATGGAGTTTCTGTACAATACTTACAATTATTGACGAATTAAGAACAGTAATGTCAATTGAAATGAATTATAATTTTCCATTTGGAATTAATCTAGCATTTATATGTAGTACAGACGTTTTTCTTATAATAAAGAGGTTATTTATTTGAAAAGATGATACATAGCAATAAACAGTAAATGGATAACAGTACATGTGTTTGGGAACTTACGTGCTAATTTTCAGATTTTGTTTGCAAAATCAGCTCAAAGGACAGAGTGTGTCACAAATGGTTGAAACGAATTGGTTTATTTTGAATGTCTTAATTACTCTTCTTAACCGGAAATTTAATAAATAAGTAAGTGAAATATGGAGTGTTTTACATTGATGTTTTCAGATCTGAAAACCATTCATACTAAATTACGTCACAAAATGGTACGCAGTGCTGCAGTAATATCGAAGTTATTGTCACAATCACAAACGGTAAGCTTTCTCAGCAGGTTTTAAACTGATTAATTATGTCAATAAAAAACAAAAAACAAAAAAACAGTGGGACGCTTTAATAAGCTCATATAGCGTCTCTTAGAATTGAGCAATATCGGACAACTATATTCGGGGACAGACACTGTATGAAGATACAAGGAACTGTAATATTATCGCATTTTACTGAGTAGAAACTCACCCTTCTATAAATTACTGCTTTAAAGGTTAATAATGGGGAGTTAGGATAAAGAAAACCTCCTAGTTGAGCACAATGGATCTCATAAAATGTCATATGACTGTTGCGCAATGATAAATTTGTCGGCGCATTGATGCAGCGCAGCATTTGCAATGGGAAAATGATTGATTTCCATTGGCAGTAATGAACAGGCGTTTAACCTGTACGTTAATTGGATGGATTTCTGTAAGTGGGAGGTATCTGCTTGCGCGCTTTGTTCTTGGAGACCGAGTCGAGGTCGACAGAGTCTCCGTTGGGCAGTACGTATTGGTTGCTCTGGTAGTCGATGAAGCCCTCCCCCGAGTTCTCGCTCTGGCGGTTCTTGTCACAGGGGATGCCGCTGTTGTACGTGTATTCCCGCCGCACGCCGTCCGGGTCTATGTAGCCGTACTTCCCTTTCACCACACAGTCAACGCCGATTGTCTCCTCCTTGAACGTGCCGTCGTCATTTTCGAAGCCCCAGGTGATACTGCCGTCAGGGTTGTCTTCGCGATACCGCCGAATCACCTGAAATGAAAAAAAAAAAAAAATTCCGTGTAAGACGAGAACGCAGGAGTGGACGCTGTGACGAGTTCTATGGGAAAGGGGGGGGGGGGGAGGCTCTCCCTTTTCGAAATATAACATCTACATCTACATCTACATTTATACTCCGCAAGCCACCCAACGGTGTGTGGCGGAGGGCACTTTACGTGCCGCTGTCATTACCTACCTTTCCTGTTCCAGTCGCGTATGGTTCGCGGGAAGAACGACTGTCTGAAAGCCTCCGTGCGCGCTCTGATCTCTCTAATTTTATATTCGTGATCTCCTCGGGAGGTATAAGTAGGGGGATGCAATATATTCGATACCTCATCCAGAAACGCACCCTCTCGAAACCTGGCGAGCAAGCTACACCGCGATGCAGAGCGCCTCTCTTGCAGAGTCTGCCACTTGAGTTTATTAAACATCTCCGTAACGCTATCAAGGTTACCAAATAACCCTGTGACGAAACGCGCCGCTCTTCTTTGGATCTTCTCTATCTCCTCCGTCAACCAGATCTGGTACGGATCCCACACTGATGAGCAATACTCAAGTATAGGTCGAACGAGTGTTTTGTAAGCCACCTCCTTTGTTGATGGACTACATTTTCTAAGCACTCTCCCAATGAATCTCAACCTGGGACCCGCCTTACCAACAATTAATTTTATATGATCATTCCACTTCAAATCGTTCCGCACGCATACTCCCAGATATTTTACAGAAGTAACTGCTACCAGTGTTTGTTCTGCTATCATATAATCATACAATAAAGGATCCTTCTTTCTATGTATTCGCAATACATTACATTTGTCTATGTTAAGGGACAGTTGCCACTCCCTGCACCAAGTGCCTATCCGCTGCAGATCTTTCTGCATTTCGCTACAATTTTCTAATGCTGCAACTTCTCTGTATACTACAGCATCATCCGCGAAAAGCCGCATGGAACTTCCGGCACTATCTACTAGGTCATTTATATATATTGTGAAAAGCAATGGTCCCATAACACTCCCCTGTGGCACGCCAGAGGTTACTTTAACGTCTGTAGACGTCTTTCGCCATCCCCACTCTGCAACAGAGCACAATTAGCTAATGAAAAATCCGAAATACAAAACTCATTACCCACGTTTCTTATCAGTAATAACTCCATATTAAGAGGAAATATTAAACTCAAGTTGGACTACACTAGAAGGGGCAATATTTTAACCTACAGTACAATCCATATATATGAACTTGAAATAGGCAAGAATAAATACGTAATAAGGGAAACCAGCCCGGATTAGCCGAGGCAGATGGAAAACTGCCTTAAAAACTATCCACAGACTGGCCGGCACACCAGACCTCAACATTAATCCGCACCGAGCGAGGTGGCGCAGTGGTAGCACACTGGACTCGCATTCGGGAGGACGACGGTTCATTCCCGTCTCCAGCCATCCTGATTTAGGTTTTCCGTGATTTCCCTAAATCGTTTCAGGCAAATGCCGGGATGGTTCCTTTGAAAGGGCACGGCCGATTTCCTTCCCAATCCTTCCCTAACCCGAGCTTGCGCTCCGTCTCTGATGACTTCGTTGTCGACGGGACGTTAACACTAACCACCACCACCATTAATCCGCCGGGCGGATACGTGCAGGCGATCGGAACGTCTTCCCGCCCGGAAAGAGGTGCGTTAGACCCCAGGCTAATCGGGTGGACATAGTGACTTCTTGTTGTTGTGGTCTTCAATCCAGAGACTGGTTTGATGCAGCTCTCCATGCTACTCTATCCTGTGCAAGCTTCTTCATCTACCAGTACCTACTGCAACCTACATCCTTCTCAATCTGTTTAGTGTATTCATCTCTTGGCCTCCCTCTACGATTTTTACCCTACACGCTGCCCTCCAATACTAAATTGGTGATGGTTCAAATGGCTCTGAGTACTATGGGACTTAACATCTGTGGTCATCAGTCCCCTAGAACTTAGAACTACTTAAACTTTACTAACCTAAGGACATCACACACATCCATGCCCGAGGCAGGATTCGAACCTGCGACCGTAGCAGTCGCGCGGTTCCGGACTGCGCGCCTAGAACCGCTAGACCACCGCGGCCGGCTAAAAAATTGGTGATGTCTTGATGCCTCAGAATATGCCCTACCAACCGATCCCTTCTTCTAGTCAAGTTGGGCCACAAATTTCTTTTCTCTCCAGTTCTATTCAATACCTCCTCATTAGTTATGTGATCTACCCAACTAATCTTCAGCATTCTTCTGTAGCACCACCACATTTCGAAAGCTTCTATTCTCTTCTTGTCTAAACTATTTATCGTCCACGTTTCACTTCCATACATGGCTAAACTCCATACAAATACTTTGAGAAACAACTTCCTGACACTTACATCTATACACGATGTTAACAAATTTCTCTTCATCAGAAACGCTTTCCTTGCCATTGCCAGTCTACCTTTCATATTCTCTCCACTTCGACCATCATCAGTTATTTTGCTCCCCAAATAGCAAAACTCATTCACTACTTTAAGCGTCTCATTTCCTAATCTAATTCCCTCAGCATCACCCGATTTATTTCGACTTCATTCCATTATCCTCGTTTTGCTTTTGTTGATGTTCATCTTATATCCTCCTTTCAAGAAACTGTCCATTCCGTTCAGCTGCTCTTCCAGGTTCTTTGCTGTCTCTGAAAGAATTACAATGTCATCGGCGAACCTCAAAGTTTTTATTTCTTCTCCATGGATTTTAATTCCTACTCCGAATTTTTCTTTTGTTTTCTTTACTACTTGCTCAATATACAGATTGAATAACATCGCCGGCCGGGGTGGCCGAGCGGTTAAAGGCGCTGCAGTCTGAAACCGCGCGACCGCTACGGTCGCAGGTTCGAATCCTGCCTCGGGCATGGATGTGTGTGATGTCCTTAGGTTAGTTAGCTTTAAGTAGTTCTAAGTTCCAGGGGACTAATGACCTTAGAAGTTAAGTCCCATAGTGCTCAGAGCCATTTGAATAACATCAGGGATAGGCTACAACCCTGTCTCACTCCCCTCCCAACCACTGCTTTCCTTTCATTCTCATCGACTCTTATAACTGCCATCTGGTTTTTATACAAATTGTAAATAGCCTTTCGCTCCCTGTATTTTACCCCTACCACCTTCTGAATTTGAAAGAGAGTATTCCAGTCAACATTGTCAAAAGCTTTCTCTACGTCTACAAATGCTAGAAACGTAGGTTTGCCTTTCCTTAATCTATTTCCTAAGATAAGTCGTAGGGTCAGTATTGCCTCACGTGTTCCAATATTTCTATGAAATCCAAACTGATCTTCTCCGTGGTCGGCTTCTACCAGTTTTTCCATTCGTCTGTAAAGAATTCGTGTTAGTATTTTGCAGCCGTGACTTATTATACTGATAGTTCTGTAATATTCACATCCGTTAACGCCTGCTTTCTTAGGGATTGGAATTATTATATTCTTCTTGAAGTCTGAGGGTATTCCGCCTGTCTCATACATCTTTCTCACTAGATGGTAGAGTTTTGTTAGGCCTGGCTCTCCGAAGGCTGTCAGTAGTTCTAATGGAATTTTGTCTACTCCAGGGGCCTTGTTCGAATTAGATCTTTCAGTGCTCTGTCAAACTCTTCACCCAGTGTCATATCTCCTATTTCATCTTCATCTACTTTCTCTTCCATTTCTATAATATTGTCCTCAAGAGCCAGCCCGTGTGGCCGTGCGGTTCTAGGCGCTTCAGTCTGGAACCGCACGACCGCTATGGTCGCAGGTTCGAATTCTGCCTCGGGCATGGATGTGTGTGATGTCCTTAGGTTAGTAAGGTTTAAGTAGTTCCCAGTTCTCGGGGACTGATGGCCTCAGATATTAAGTCCCATAGTGCTCAGAGCCATTTGAACCATTTGTCCTCAAGAACATCGCCCTTGTATAGACCCTCAATATACTCCTTCCACCTTTCTGCTTTCCCTTCTTTGCTTAGAACTGGGTTTCCATCTGAGCTCTTAATATTCATTCAAGTGATTCTCTTTTCTCCATAGGTCTCTTTAATTTTCCTGTAGTCAGTATCTATCTTACCGCTAATGATATGCGCCTCTACATCCTTACATCTGTCCTCTAACCATCCGTTTTGCACTTCCTGTCGATCTCATTTTTGAGACGTTCGTATTCCTTTTCTCCTGCTTCATTAACTGCATTTTTATATTTTCTCCTTTCATCAATTAAATTCAATATCTCTTCCGTGACCCAAGGATTTCTATTGGCCCTCGTCTTTTTGCCTACTTGATCCTCTGCTACCTTCACTATTTCGTCTCTCAAAGCTACCCATTCTTCTTCTACTGTATTTCTTTCCCCCATTCTTGTCAATGGTTCCCTAATGCTCGCCCTGAAGCTCTCTACAACCTCTGGTTCTTTCAGTTTATCCTGGTCCCATCTCCTCAGATTCCCATCTTTTTGCAGTTTCTTCAGTTTTAATCTACAGCTCATAACCAATAGATTGTGGTCAGAGTCCACATCTGCCCCTGGAAATGTCTTACAATTTAAAGCTTAATACAGTAATAATTATTATAGATTAAAATCGTAATATAGGCATTATCCTTTAACTTTTAACTATAAAGTAATTGTTATTACCTATATATATCTGCATCTGTGACGTGCTCTGTTAGTGATATATGCACCCTCCATACGATAGAAAAATATGTATTATAGAGTGATGACGACGATTCGAAAATGAAAGAAACGAAAGTGTGCGACTAGCAAACAATCAAGCTTTTATTTAGTCACTGTGATGGAACTTACACACTAACTAAACAGAGAACCGAGCAGTGCCGACCTACTACGTGTCATCCTCCGGCTTATGACGTCATTCGGAGGCGGTATGGAGGGGCATAGGATGAGCCAACACCGACTCAAAGGAAGGCCTCGGCGCTTGTTGGTGACGTCACGTCAGCTAGGCACGGCGAACGCCAGGTCTGTTGCAGGCAGAAATTCCTGGGCATGCTTATCACTAGAAATCTCTTATTTTTGGACAAAGTGTTTGGTATTGTGTTGGATTCTGCAGTTTTATTTAGATGAAAGATTTTATTACTATCGTAAAGCTAGAAATGAAGATCATAGTTCTGTATTACTGAATCCTGTCGAAACAAACGTAGATCAATAGAAGATGCTTCGCCCCATTGCAAGCTTCGGAAATTTTACATTCAAGTAACTATATTTACTTGATCCATTTTGTTATCGAAACTTACCCCAACCACCTTACAATGAACTCGTTTCTTTTATTTATTTATTTATTTTCATTTGACATCGTCACTGGAAATGTTTAAATGTCCAACTGTTGCCAGTCATTAGATTACAGTCGTTTTCACGAAAGGAATTCTAAACAGGAAACAAAATAGCTTCATACATCGAAAATACTGCTGAGCTTAAACTTTTTTAAACACGCACATTAGAAAAGATAAATATTCCCCTCTTGCAACTGCAAGGAAAAACTTTGTAAGATAAAAAAAATTTTATTTGATAAAACAAGTATCTCTCTTTTGCCTCTTCTTCTGTCCCCCACCCCCTCCCCCAACGTGTACAATCGCAAGATATTTCATTAACATTCAGTGCTCCTCACCCCATAGTCAACCAAGATACCTAAAGAAGAGCACCAATATGTTCACAGTTTCTTGTAAAAGCAACCCAGTACAAACGTAACTTCCTCAGATTTACAAATAAGGTAAAGAAGCACGAATTCTGTTGCTGCTGGACCATGAAGTTGTTTTTGTATGTCAATCCTTAAAACAGGTGGAAATTTAAGTTCAGGAGTACACTATTTGTTAAGAAGTGTAATGAGTTGCACAATTAATTGATGGCAGAAATCTCTCAGAAGAATGTGTGTTGGTCAACTACCGCCAATAGTTTCACATTTTCCTGTGTCAGAGAGGGAGACACCACCATTATGAGTATGCCTGCAACAGACCTGGCGTTCGCCGTGCCTAGCTGACGTGACGTCACGAAAAAGCGCCGAGGCCTTCCTTTGAGTCGGTGTTGGATGAGCACGCCGCTGTATGGCTGCCGCTGCTTCTCAACTGCTATCACGAGGGCCAGTCGTCGCATAAAGTCAAAGTCCTGGCAGTGCCGGTAACTGAATCCAGCTTAGCTGCGCGACAGTCACACACACTGACGGGGGCGGACGTCACGATAATAAACAAATGCTATCATCAAAGAAACAACCTCTATTCGAATACATCTCTGAAAAATAGTGTCCTATACGCAAAATAATTGTATCTGGGCAAGAATCCAGTCGCGGTAGCAAAAATACTCTGAAAACCCTTATACATCTCACAGGCAGTTGTCGGAAAGTGGAAGGAGTTGAAAACTTCCGAGTCGCCTTCTGACGTGATGCTCGTCGCTGCGTCAAATGCGCCCTGTCTTACTGACGCGAAGTAAGCTTTTCAAAGGAGCTGTCTGGCCGCAGAATCTGCGCTACCGAAATACGGACAGGAACGTGAAATGACGCAATATATTTTGTGATTGTCTTTCCCATTTCTCAGATTACTGAAATGTAGAAAAAACTTCGTCTGAAAGTGTTTATCCAGACGTTCGTTATCAGAAATACACTGACTACAAAGATCCGCTGGTATTACAATAGAAATGAAGATTTATTTTCGTTTCGCATGTTACTCTTTTATTCATTCTAAGAGATGTCGTTAGTCGCGAGTTTTGGGTATCGCCTATATTTCTGTTGTCATGTTAAATTTAGCTTCTCTTGACAAAACACAGAGGTCTATACAACTTCACCTTTCTAAAATGTTAACGCATCTTTAACTGCGACTGAATGCTAAAAAAAAGTGTAATATTTAAAAAAGGTTGGTAGCTTCTGGAAAACCTCCAAGCGATGGCCCGTCCACTGAAAAGATCTATAATTGCTTCTGTATTACGGTAGATCAAGAAGTTTTGCATTTTGACTACGTGGCAAAATACTCTCTACATTACATATCATTTGCCAAAATCTCGTTTTGATATCTAGAGCCTTTTATGTAATATGATCGATGTAATGAACAGTTCACTCTCACTATATTGTGGTGGGCAGTGCCCACAGTGAATGCATTACATACACACCATTTTCTCGAGACTGGAGATAAATAAACATCTCATCCCAAGTTTAAAGGAAAGCTCAGTATGAGAACTGTATTTTGTATGCAGCAATGTTTGATCCAAGGTTCAACAAACGTAAAATGATAACAGATCTCATTTTTCACTACAAACTATTCGAATTTCGTTTGGTGGGTTGATTAATTTCGGAATATCACAATAAATATAACTATTAACGAAAAGCTACGCAGTTCACCACAAATTTGCCATATGAGACAATAAGGTGCGTAATAATCACCCTTTTAGAGAATATTTTCTTCCAAATCGTTTGAGAAAGACTGCAGCACAGCCATCATGTGCGTGACTTCCTACTCTTCCTGCTAATGCATGTTAACCAGCGTTCTCTGTGTCATCTACATACGTATATAACTGCATTTGGTCAGTCGGGGAGTCAGTAGGCGGACTACTGGTTTTCTTTGTGTTCTTCCACTTCAGAGCCACTACTCATGTTGAGGTATAGCTCAAATAAAATCACTTTGTGACTGACAGATGGTAGTGACGGTGGAAGGTGATTATTGACTCTAGCCCTCTGCCATGTAACCTGTAACGCACGTACAATATGGGCAATAGAATAGGCACCAGGGATCACTCAGCTCACACTCTCAATCGCAAAGGTGGCCATTAAAATTGCTACACCACGAAGATGACGTGCTACAGACGCGAAATTTAACCGACAGGAAGAAGATGCTGTGATATGCATATGATTAGCTTTTCAGAGCATTCACACAAGGTTAGCGCCGGTGGCGACACCTACAACGTGCTGACATGAGGAAAGTTCCCAACCGATTTCTCATACACAAACAGCAGTTGACCGGCGTTGGCTGGTGAAAACTTGTTGTGACGCCTCGTGTAAGGAGGAGAAATGCGTACCATCACGTTTCCGACTTTGATAAAGTTCGGATTGTAGCCTGTCGCGATTGCGGTTTATCGTATCGCGACATTGCTGCTCGCGTTGGTCGAGATACAATGACTGTTAGCAGAACATGGAATCGGTGGGTTCAGGAGGGTAATACGGAACGCCGTGCTGGATCCCAACGGCCTCGTATCACTAGCAGTCGAGATGACAGGCATCTTATCCGCATGGCTGTAACGGATCGTGCAGCAACGTCTCGATCCCTGAGTCAACAGATGAGGACGTTTGCAAGACAACAACCTTCTGCACGAACAGTTCGACGACGTTTGCAGCAGCATGGACTATCAGCTCGGAGACCATGGCTGCGGTTACCCTTGACGCTGCATCACAGACAGGACCGCTTGCGATGGTGTACTCAACAACGAACCTGGGTGCACGAATAGCAAAACGTCATTTTTTCGGATGAATCCAGGATCTGTTTACAGCATCATGATGGTCGCATCCGTGTTTGGCGACATCGCGAAGAACGCACATTGGAAGTGTATATTCGTCATCGTCATACTGGCGTATCACCCGGCATGATGGTATGGGGTGCCATAGGTTACACATCTCGTTCACCTCTTGTTCGCATTTACGGCACTTTGAACAGTGGACGTTATACACTCCTGGAAATTGAAATAAGAACACCGTGAATTCATTGTCCCAGGAAGGGGAAACTTTATTGACACATTCCTGGGGTCAGATACATCACATGATCACACTGACAGAACCACAGGCACATAGACACAGGCAACAGAGCATGCACAATGTCGGCACTAGTACAGTGTATATCCACCTTTCGCAGCAATGCAGGCTGCTATTCTCCCATGGAGACGATCGTAGAGATGCTGGATGTAGTCCTGTGGAACGGCTTGCCATGCCATTTCCACCTGGCGCCTCAGTTGGACCAGCGTTCGTGCTGGACGTGCAGACCGCGTGAGACGACGCTTCATCCAGTCCCAAACATGCTCAATGGGGGACAGATCCGGAGATCTTGCTGGCCAGGGTAGTTGACTTACACCTTCTAGAGCACGTTGGGTGGCACGGGATACATGCGGACGTGCATTGTCCTGTTGGAACAGCAAGTTCCCTTGCCGGTCTAGGAATGGTAGAACGATGGGTTCGATGACGGTTTGGATGTACCGTGCACTATTCAGTGTCCCCTCGACGATCACCAGTGGTGTACGGCCAGTGTAGGAGATCGCTCCCCACACCATGATGCCGGGTGTTGGCCCTGTGTGCCTCGGTCGTATGCAGTCCTGATTGTGGCGCTCACCTGCACGGCGCCAAACACGCATACGACCATCATTGGCACCAAGGCAGAAGCGACTCTCATCGCTGAAGACGACACGTCTCCATTCGTCCCTCCATTCACGCCTGTCGCGACACCACTGGAGGCGGGCTGCACGATGTTGGGGCGTGAGCGGAAGACGGCCTAACGGTGTGCGGGACCGTAGCCCAGCTTCATGGAGACGGTTGCGAATGGTCCTCGCCGATACCCCAGGAGCAACAGTGTCCCTAATTTGCTGGCAAGTGGCGGTGCGGTCCCCTACGGCACTGCGTAGGATCCTACGGTCTTGGCGTGCATCCGTGCGTCACTGCGGTCCGGTCCCAGGTCGACGGGCACGTGCACCTTCCGCCGACCACTGGCGACAACATCGATGTACTGTGGAGACCTCACGCCCCACGTGTTGAGCAATTCGGCGGTACGTCCACCCGGCCTCCCGCATGCCCACTATACGCCCTCGCTCAAAGTCCGTCAACTGCACATACGGTTCACGTCCACGCTGTCGCGGCATGCTACCAGTGTTAAAGACTGCGATGGAGCTCCGTATGCCACGGCAAACTGGCTGACACTGACGGCGGCGGTGCACAAATGCTGCGCAGCTAGCGCCATTCGACGGCCAACACCGCGGTTCCTGGTGTGTCCGCTGTGCCGTGCGTGTGATCATTGCTTGTACAGCCCTCTCGCAGTGTCCGGAGCAAGTATGGTGGGTCTGACACACCGGTGTCAATGTGTTCTTTTTTCCATTTCCAGGAGTGTATTTCAGATGTGTTACGACCCGTGGCTCTACCCTTCATTCGATCCCTGCGAAACCCTACATTTCAGCAGGACAATGCACGACCGCATGTTGCAGGTCCTGTACGGACCTTTCTGGATACAGAAAATGGTCGACTGCTAACCCTGGGCAACACATTCTCCAGATCTCTCACCAATTGAAAACGTCTGGTCAATGGTGGCCGAGCAACTGGCTTGTCACAATATGCCAGTCACTACTCTTGATGAACTGTGGTATCGTGTTGAAGCTGCATGGGCAGCTGTACCTGTACATCCCATCCAAGCTCTGTTTGACTCAATGCCCAGGCATATCAAGGCTGTTATTACGGCCAGAGGTTGTTCTGGGTACTGATTTCTCAGGATCTATGCACCCAAATTGCGTGAAAATGTAATCACATGTCAGCTCTATTATAATATATTTGTCCAATGAATACCCGTTTATCATCTGTATTTCTTCTTGGTGTAGCAATTTTAATGGCCAGTAGTGTATTTTTGGGTTCTGTATTTATAATTTAGACTTGACAAGAAATGTGGGAATAACTAGTTCTAGGTGACCTGAAGGGTAAGTCATGTGATGCATAATGAACCCTAAATAATGAAAAGTGTAAGGTCATCCACATCATTGCTAAAAGGAATCTGTTACGAAACGAATCAATCAAATATAAAACTGTAACTTCAACTAAATAACAACATCTGCATTTCTTCTTGATGTATCAATTTTAATGGCCGGTAGTGTATATTATTATCTAATCAACAGATTGCAATAATACTTACAAGGGAACCTCTCCATCGCACCCCCGTCAGATTTAGTTATAAGTTGTCACAGTGGATAGGCCTTGAAAAACTGAACACAGATCAATCGAGAAAACAGGAAGAACTTGTGTGGAATTATGAAAAAAATTAGTAAAATATACAAACTGAGTAGTCCATGTGCAAGATAGGCAACAACTGGGAAACCGAGAGATCAGGAGCTCCGTGGTCCCGTGGTTAGCGTGAATAGCTGCGGAACGAGAGGTCCTTGGTTCAAGTCTTCCCTTGACTCAAAATTTGCTTTGTTTATTTTCGCAATGTTATGATCTGTTCGTTCGTTTATTGACGTCTCTGTTCACTGCAATAAGTTTAGTGGCTGTGTTTTGCGACCGCACCGCAAACCGTGCGATTAGTAGACGAAAGGACGTGCCTGTCCAATGGAAACCGAAAACATTTGATTGCAAGGTCATAGGTCAACCGATTCCTCCACAGGAAAACACGTCTGATATATTCTATACGACACTGGTGACGGCATGTGCGTCACATCACAGGAATATGTTGTCGACCCACCTAACTTGTACACTTAGCGAATGGGTAAAAAGATTCTTCTACCTTGCCCAATTTAGGTTTTCTTGTGGATGTGATAATCACTCCCAAAAAAGTGATGAAAACATAAGAGTTTGTCACATAAACTGAAAATAAAAAATTAAACTTTTAACTCAAGGGAAGACTTGAACCTAGGACCTCTCGCTCCGTAGCTGCTCTCGCTAACCACTGGACCACGGCACTCCTTGACTCCCATTGTCCTTGATGTTGCCTATCTTCGCATGGACTACTCAGCTTGTATATTTTACTAATTTTTTTCATAGTTCCACACAACTTCTTCCTGTTTTCTCGATTGATCTGTGTTCAGTTTTTCAAGGCCTATCCACTGTGCCAACTTATAACTAAATCTGAGGGGCGTGCGATGGGGAGGTTCCCTTGTTAGAAAGTGTATGTTTTGTGCAAACATACTCTTTTTTACATGGAACAGTGCCTGTTGACATCAACGAACTACAGTTGTGGTAAATTAGAAGGTCAGTGGTGTTTTTTGCAGAATTCTAGTGCGAATCGTCCACGAGGTATTGCATTTTAGAAAGTTCCCACACTGACAGCTGTACAATACCTGTGGTAGCACACACTAAAGAACAACAGAAGTGCATACATTAGTTATGTGGATTATGACCAAAAACGAGATAACTGACCATCACAGGTTGTGTTCAAAATGACCACCGACAGTGACTATACACGTTCCACTTGGTATGGAACGACTGCTGCACACGTGCTAGCATTTCAGCAGAGATGTCCGAGCAGGCTGGAGTAATTCGTCGTTGAAACTCGTTGGGTGTAGATGGGATGTCTTTGAAGACAGTGTCTTTCAGCTTTACTCCCACAAAAAAGTCTACAGGCTTCAAATCTGGGGAACGGGCCAGCTAAGTTACAGGTCCTCTGTGTCCAGTCCAACGATTTGGAAACAATTTGTGAAGACATTCGTGCACTATGGGCTGGACAGCCATCATGGTGTTACCACAGGTTTCTCCTAGTCTGCAGAGGAATGTCCTCTAGTACTGATGGAAGATCGTCTGTTAGGAGACGCCGATACTTGTGCACGGTCAGTGTTCCGTCTATGAAACACGGGCCTATGAGCTGATGGTTCACTATCCCACACCACACGTTTACACTCTCTGAACGCTGAAGTTCCACCTGACAAAGCCAATGGAGATTGTCAACTGGCCAATAGTGCATATAGTGCGTATTTCGGCGGTTTATATGGCCACGATTGGTAAATGTGCCGTCATCACCAAACAAGGTAGATGATACGAGGTATGTTTTTTAAGTAAGTACCGTTTCAAAATTAAAAAAAGATGTGCTAAGATATCTCAATAATTTTATTTTTACATGAAAGCCTGTACCTTAATCTATTTTTCTACAAAATTTCCGTCAATATTGAGGCATTTGTCATAACGTTGTACAAGTTTTTGAATACCCTCCTCATAGAAGTCTGCCGCCTGACTTGTTAACCACTGCACTATCCACTGTTTTGACTTCGTCATCGTCTTGAAGACGCTGACCGCCCAGGAAAGTCATCCCGCAAGGAGGAAATCGTAAAGCGCCTGTTTTCTCTCAAGTTTTTGTCCACTTCCTACACCAAACTTTCATGAACGACCGAAGGACGCTACTCTGTTGTTCATCATGCACATTTGTGCGGCCATCTTTAAATGCTCTCACCCACTTTCTTACCATTCCATCACTCATAATGTTTTCTCCGTAAACTGGACAGATCTCACGATGTATATCGATCGCTTTTAGGCCTTTAGCACTAAGAAATCTTATAACAGCCCGTACTTCACAGTCGGCGGGACTCACGATTATCGGAGGCATCTTAAACACTCAGTACACAATGTAAACAAGGAAGAATCAGACTGTAATGGCGTCAGTGCGTAGACAACAGATGTAGGTACCCAGTGCGCATGCGCAGAACGCCGACCGCAGCGCTGTGGCCGCAGTGTGGCAAATCGGTACTTACTTAAAAAAAACACGCATCGTACATCTGGAGTATCTTTTCTTTAATGCCCATGTACAGAAGTTAACACGATTATCATAATCGTTTCCATGCAGCTGTTGATGGAGAGAGACGTGATACGGATGGAACCTATGTCGATGGACTATGTGTAGAACACTTGCCTGACTCATGCCACTTCCTTGTGTGCTTGAGCGGGAGTTAACGTGCGGATCAACCGCAACAGCAGTAAGAACACTAATTTCCCCATTTTCTTTATTCACTTATTTCCTTCTGTTATGTTGTGTATTTGCTACATTTCCACTTCCACGTCACTGGCTGAAGAGGTTGATAAATAATTACCGACATGGTCGACGTCTATTGGGATATCTTGCAGTATACGCGGTACAAGAAGGAACTGTATTCTTCCTACACTCTCTATACAGCATGAGCATGTCGGCTTTTTCTACATTGGTAAATTCCATCCTCCACTCACGACCTACTGCTTAAACTGTCACACACTAACTGACTAGCAAGTGGCAATGCATTCCAGGAACACACAGGCACGATGTAAGTAAACACAACAACATTGTACCTAGTAACTAAGCAGACTGACTTTTAGTTTCTTAATGTCAATAGGTGTTGTCACATTTAAAAAAAGTGTATGTTTGCACAGAAATACACTTCCTATGTACTACTACAATCCGTTGACTGATTAACAATACGATCCCCTGACTACCAATCTATTCTGTGAAAACCGCATGTCAATACCACTTACCATTTCTGCAATATTTGCAGTTCTAGTTTCCATTGTACTCATATGGCATCGCTGGATCCGGAACTGCTAAAAATTATTACGCATAAGTAACGTGATCATAACAAAAAGACAACCGATATTTACGCTTCAGCATGCAATATGGACCATGTCATATAACACTTCATCTTCGATACTGTGAGAGACATCTCTTTTATGGAGCGAGGTGACACAGTGGCTAGCACACTGGACTCGCATTCTGGAGGACGACGGTTCAATCCCACGTTCGGCCATCCTGATTTAGATTTTCCGTGATTTCCCTAAGTCGCTCCAGGCAAATGCCGGGATGGTTCGTTTGAAAGGGCACCGCCGACTTCCTTCCCCGTCCTTACCTAATCCGACGAGACCGATGACCTCGCTGTTTGGTCTCATCCTCCAAACAACCTCCTTGTACACTTATTGTACTAACCACTCTAAAAAATGAAGTTGAAGGCACCGAGTAAGATGGTGCAGTGCTTAAGCATACTGGACTCGCATTCGGGAATACGACAGTTCAAACCCACGTCCGGTAATTCTGATTTATGTTTTCCGTGATTTCCCTAAATCGCTTCTGGCAAATGCCGTGATGGTTCCTTTGAAAGGGCAAGGCCGATTTCCTTCTCCTTTCTTTCTTTCACTGGTGACATGTCCCGCGCTGACGCAGGGTCGGCATTGTTAGGAACGGATTTAGCAAGCTTAGTGGAAAGGGGTGGCCAGATGCCCTTCCTGCCGCCACCCCATACCCCCAGGACGGAATTAGTGTACCCTGCTGTCTGCATCGAGTGTAATTAATGGAATAGTGCGAGCGTGCTCAGATGTCTGCGAGTTGTGTAACTGAGGCGGAATGTGGGGACCAGCCCGGTATTCACCTAGCGGGATGTGGAAAACCGCCTAAAAACCACATCCAGGCTGGCCGGCACACCGACCGACGGCGGTAATCCGCCAGGCGAATTCGATCCGGGGCCGGTGCGCCTACTCAAGTCCAGGAAGCAGCGCATTAGCGCTCTCGACTAACCTGGCAGGTCTCCCGATTTCCTTCCCCATTCCTCCCTAATCCGATGGGACTGATGATGTCGCTGTTTGGTCCCCTCCCCCAAATCAACCAACCAATCAACCATTATTAGGAGTAGTAGTTGAAGGCGGAGTTGCCCCTTATATCAACAAGAATTAGAAAAGTAAATATTTTGATTCTCTTAGATTTAGCAGTGAGCACCATTTTGAAGCTTCTGGTTTTGAAATAGATAGTCATGGCAGTTCATAGCAATGTTCACAATATACTGTGTTTCAACCGGTTATTTTGAGCTATGTAATTGTGAACCAAGTAGGCTACACAGATTATTCAAGTTTCAACTTATAAATATAATGATGTAATATTAAGTGGACATTTCGATTGAAATATTTAGGGCATACGCATGCTATGAATAATCTTCAGTCCGTTGGCATTTCATGTACTCTCTCTCTCATATAATGTACCACATCAGTTGTGGATATTGGTTGTGGTAACATTTCTATACACATTTCGTGATTTGCAAAGCCATTCCGTAAATACTTGTAGTTAAACTACAAGACTATCATAATAAATGAAAGTGGAGTTGAGGCTTTAAAATGCATTTGTGAAATATAGAATAGGAAGATGTATACAACTAAGTTCCCAAGAAAAGTTTCAAAAACAAATTTACCATACAAGGTTTAGCCGGTATAAGAATATCAGCTGCCCCTCCAGTTAAACATACCAGTTGGTTTTCTATAGCAGGATTTCACAATGCACTGTATTCCAGATATCAGATGAAACAGCTCAGTAAATCGCTCTTATGTTAAGGAGTCTATACAGGCGACCGAATGAATGCGATATCACCAGCGTTTATGTAGTACCTGGGCGACGGGTTTCTTGGTGCGCTGGTACTGCTGCTGGGGGCGCGATTGTACCGGCGGCGGCAGAGGCACCTGGCGGCTAGGCGGTGGACTACGCTGCTGCGGCTCCGGCGACGTCCGCGTCTGCAAGCACACAGAGATCAACTCGTACCATAGTCTGTCATCTTACACTTCTCCACCCAAGGCTCCCAACGTCTCACGTGAGCTGTCCGCTGTTGCCAATGTGCCACAAGGAAGTGTCTGTTGATGCGAAGCTACGAAGTAGCGTTGTGAACACTTTCAGTCCACTGTGGGAAGGGTCGCCATTCTTCTCGTTATATCGGGACCGTCACCTTATTGTCCCGACATTCCGACAACCCCCAATTTTGTCTTGATTTTGCAAAATCTGTTACGAGCGTAGCTCAAGTACTGAAGCAACGCCATCTGTAAGTGCAACATAAAAACGCAGCCTCAGTTTTATTTACTCCAACAAGTTTATAACGACAAGGTCGTCTCATAGATGGCGTTGTATGTTGCATATCCTGTATCGACGTTGCACGCATCTTCTACGTCTAGCGCCGTCGTTGGAGAAAATATCAGACTTATCCAGTAGTATTGTGTTGGAACAGTTTAAGCAGCGCCGCGCAGAAGAATCGGGCAGTTCCAATATGAACAGCGATCTTGTAAGACTGTTCTTTCTAAATGTGATACAAACAACGAGTGCAAGTTATTAATGCTTTAAGTGTTTACTGCGGATATACATGGCGCGAAGTGTATGGTGAGGTGTACTTCTATGACTATGGTGTTACTGTCGCCTATTTACCACATGAAAAGTATCATAGCTTGCGAAAATACCTAAGGAGGGAAAGAGAAAGTGTCAGCTTTCAGTGATAAAACTGAATATATACTAAGATGGTATCTGTTCTTTCGGACACGTCCGATACCATTGGTGACCATGCAGTTCGTTAGAATGAAATGAACACCCTTGGCTGCTTACAGGCGTTGACATACGTCAACGGAGACAGATGAAAATGTGTGCCCCGACCGGGTTTCGAACCCTGGATCTCCTGCTTACATGGCAGACGCTCTATCCATCTTTTTTTTTTCTCGTTTTGTTCGATTTTGTTCGTTGTATCTACTCGGGGCGGACGTCGTATGACAACCGTTGAAGTTCGTTGTTGATCGATTAACTCAGTTTTTTTATTACAGAGGGAGCTAACCCTCCGAGCGAACACGCTGAGCTACCGTTCCGGCATCCATCTAAGCCACTGAGGACACAGAGGATAGCGCGCCTGCAGGGATTTATCTCTGGCACGCCTCCCGCGAAACCCACATTCTCAACGCATTATCCCGCACTACTTTCGTAGTGCCCCCGCCAATTATACTCATTACTCGCGGCGCGTTGCCGATTCCCGTAAGAGTTCGGGCACTGTTTGTGCTTTCGCACAGAAGAAGGAGGTGGTCAAGGGACCGGTGAGCCTTAACTATATATATACTATATACACTCCTGGAAATTGAAATAAGAACACCGTGAATTCATTGTCCCAGGAAGGGGAAACTTTATTGACACATTCCTGGGGTCAGATACATCACATGATCACACTGACAGAACCACAGGCACATAGACATAGGCAACAGAGCATGCACAATGTCGGCACTAGTACAGTGTATATCCACCTTTCGCAGCAATGCAGGCTGCTATTCTCCCATGGAGACGATCGTAGAGGTGCTGGATGTAGTCCTGTGGAACGGCTTGCCATGCCATTTCCACCTGGCGCCTCAGTTGGACCAGCGTTCGTGCTGGACGTGCAGACCGCGTGAGACGACGCTTCATCCAGTCCCAAACATGCTCAATGGGGGACAGATCCGGAGATCTTGCTGGCCAGGGTAGTTGACTTACACCTTCTAGAGCACGTTGGGTGGCACGGGATACATGCGGACGTGCATTGTCCTGTTGGAACAGCAAGTTCCCTTGCCGGTCTAGGAATGGTAGAACGATGGGTTCGATGACGGTTTGGATGTACCGTGCACTATTCAGTGTCCCCTCGACGATCACCAGTGGTGTACGGCCAGTGTAGGAGATCGCTCCCCACACCATGATGCCGGGTGTTGGCCCTGTGTGCCTCGGTCGTATGCAGTCCTGATTGTGGCGCTCACCTGCACGGCGCCAAACACGCATACGACCATCATTGGCACCAAGGCAGAAGCGACTCTCATCGCTGAAGACGACACGTGTCCATTCGTCCCTCCATTCACGCCTGTCGCGACACCACTGGAGGCAGGCTGCACGATGTTGGGGCGTGAGCGGAAGACGGCCTAACGGTGTGCGGGACCGTAGCCCAGCTTCATGGAAACGGTTGCGAATGGTCCCCTCCGATACCCCAGGAGCAACAGTGTCCCTAATTTGCTGGCAAGTGGCGGTGCGGTCCCCTACGGCACTGCGTAGGATCCTACGGTCTTGGCGTGCATCCGTGCGTCGCTGCGGTCCGGTCCCAGGTCGACGGGCACGTGCACCTTTCGCCGACCACTGGCGACAACATCGATGTACTGTGGAGACCTCACGCCCCACGTGTTGAGCAATTCGGCGGTACGTCCACCCGGCCTCCCGCATGCCCACTATACGCCCTCGCTCAAAGTCCGTCAGCTGCACATACGGTTCACGTCCACGCTGTCGCGGCATGCTACCAGTGTTAAAGACTGCGATGGAGCTCCGTATGCCACAGCAAACTGGCTGACACTGACGGCGGCGGTGCACAAATGCTGCGCCGCTAGCGCCATTCGACGGCCAACACCGCGGTTCCTGGTGTGTCCGCTGTGCCGTGCGTGTGATCATTGCTTGTACAGCCCTCTCGCAGTGTCCGGAGCAAGTATGGTGGGTCTGACACACCGGTGTCAATGTGTTCTTTTTTCCATTTCCAGGAGTGTATATTCGAGTCCCGGTCGGGGCACACATTTTCATCTGTCCCCGTTGACGTGTGTCAATGCCTGTAAGCAGCTAAGGGTGTTCATTTCATTGTAATAAAACTGAATGCTGCAATGTATCCTGAACCCAAAGTCGCCGCAAAGCGGTCTACAGCTAGGATCAAAGCCACAGTGACTGTTAAAAATATTCTCGCAGCACATGCCGTGTCCGAATGCATAAAACAACTGCAAAAAGTTTCGTTTACGGCACAGGCACCGACGCATCGAACCACAAAACTGAAAATATGTTTTCTTTTAATTGTTCAGTACTTTACTGAAACTGACAGAATGCAACAGAAGCTGTTGAAGTTTGATTCACTGAATAACGAAACATTGGAGACAATTGCAAAATTGTGTCTGGACATATTGAGGTAACTGGAAATTTCATTAGATAAATTAATCGCTTTTTGTAGAGACAATACCAATACCAACTTCGGAGGGCTTCATTGACGCAGCGTGATGAACGTGTTTCAACAAATTAAGGGAGAACTAGGAAAAACTGTAGAAGGAATTGGATACTCTGCCCATATCCTCCACAATACTACGAAAAACGCTGCTGGAGTTTTAACTGTAGACACTGAAATAATCGCCATGAAAATATTTAATTATTTTCCGATTTACACAGTAAGGACAGAGAAAATGAAAGAGTTCTGCTTTTATGCTGATGTCAATCATCTGACTCTTCTATCTCACTCAAAACAAGATGGCTGTCGTTATCGCCCGCAGTAGAGAGAATTCTTAAGCTTTTGATTCCATTAAAACAATTTTTGACGCCAAAGACAGGCTACCTAAAATAATTTCGGATCTTTTTTTAGTAGTCTTGTCCACTTTGTCCACAGTTCATTGAATATTCGTGTCAATGAAGTGTGGACAAAGCCCGACCAACAGGCATAACATGCACTGACCCAAAATGATAGTGCATTCAGAATGGCTAGTTTCTAGCTGAAATCTAGATCTGCCAATAAAAATTCCAAAGGACGACTGATAGCTGAAATCTATTATTTACAAATCAAAATAACGGTCGCTGCGTGCAACGGCCTCTGAATGGAGGATAACCTGACAAATTTTACCGTTTACAAATCGTATTGTGAGTTTCTTCTTTTTTCCTGACGTTTGCAGGTTCATACTTCCAAAGATAATAAAGACGTCAATAGCTTCCAAATTACAGTGAATACAGGAATTGAAGATACAATGAATTGCTCCTTTAATTCGTCTGTAGAAATGGCTACAACTGTTTCGCGTCTCGAACGATCACAAAAGTTGATACACGGTCTCCGTCGTCTTCAATAAAGCGTGTACACGTCATGTTGACGTCACATCTGATTTAACAGGCAACTACACTCACCCCCAAGTAACGCGCAGGCCCGGACGCTCGTCGCTGCAAATGGTTGAATGCTTGGATTGGAACCTTCCTCCACAGCTGCTTTAAGTACTGCACATGAATTATTGTTCGTATATGCAATGAGCGTAGCAGCCCAGATCATCAATAGGAAGCTATGTGAAGGAGGACAAAGTAGTCCTAATATTCTTCTGCAATCTTTGTAGCCAAAAGATCAGAGACTGCTCAGACAGAAATTCACTGCCCGCCAGCGAGCACGGCAAGCGACAAGTACCTGTGAAGGGGAACCACTGGAACATGCGTCACTTTCAGTAATTTTTTGTAGCATCAACTCAGGTAGCGACACAAAACAATAGAGCACTGCTTCTTTAAGAACTGCGTACGAGTGTTGGTGGAGAACATCATCCAATTGCCCCATAAGACTCAAATCCAGCAGTGCTATAACCAATGTAAATTGCTCCACTTCTGACACCAGTCCATGTAAAAGAAAGATAGCGTCCAACTCAATTAACCATATCTGAGCCTTTGTGGTCGGAAACGGCGGAAGTTTGATGTTATAGTTCCTGTTGCCATAGCCTGATTCGTTGTTGTTGTTTGATGTGGCTTCTGAAGGCACGACGTTGCTAGCGGACAGAAAACTAAGGTGGTTCTCTTACACTGCTGTGTTATTCGTGGGATCCATTATTCCGTGAGCAAGCGCAGAACATCAGTTTCAGTAGTTCAAATGGTGTCACTACTGTGGGAATTGTTGATTCCAATTCAAATATGTACGGAGTTTATAAGCGATTAACACTTCATTTGCATTCAATACACTTTACACAAAATCGAACACTTTTACTACACAATAATATATGAGCCCGTCATACACATGTACCAAAAATGGTTCAAATGGCTCTGCGCACTATGGGACTTAACATCTGAGGTCATCAGTCGAAACTGCGACCGTAGAACTCGCGCGGTTCCGGACTGAAGCGCCTAGAACTGCTAGGCAACCGCGGCCGGCCATGTACCAGAGAAACTAACAATGCAAAGGCATTCCTGCCTATCATAGATTAACTACAAAAAAATGGCTCTGCGCACTATGGGACTTAACATCTGAGGTCATCCGTCGAACCTGCGACCGTAGAAGTCGCGCGGTTCCGGACCGAAGCGCCTAGAACCGCTCGGCAACCGCGGCCGGCCATGTACCAGAGAAGCTAATAATGCAAAGACATTCCTGCCTATCATAGATTAACTACAAAAAAATGGCTCTGCGCACTATGGGACTTAACATCTGAGGTCATCAGTCGAACCTGCGACCATAGAAGTCGCGCGGTTCCGAACTGAAGCGCCTAGAACCGCTAGGCCACCGCGTCCGACCATGTACCAAAGAAGCTAATAATGCAAAGACATTCCTGCCTATCATAGATTAACTACAAAAAAATGGCTCTGCGCACTATGGGACTTAACATCTGAGGTCTTCAGTCGAACCTGCGACCGTAGAAGTCGCGCGGTTCCGGACTGAAGCGCCTAGAACTGCTCGGCCACCATGGCCGGCCATGCACCAAAGAAGATAATAATGCAAAGACATTCCTGCCTATCATAGATTAACTACAAAAAAATGGCTCTGCGCACTATGGGACTTAACATCTGAGGTCTTCAGTCGAACCTGCGACCGTAGAAGTCGCGCGGTTCTGGACTGAAGCGCCTAGATCCGCTCGGCAACCGCGGCCTGCAATGTACCAAAGAAGCTAATAATGTAAAGACATTCCTACCTATCATAGATTAACTACAAAAAAAAGGCTCTGCGCGCTATGGGACTTAACATCTGAGGTCATCCGTCGAACCTGCGACCATAGAAGTCGCGCGATTCCGGAGTGAAGCGCCTAGAACCACTAGGCCACCGCGGCCGGCCATGTACCAAAGAAGCTGATAATGCAAAGACATTCCTGCCTATCATAGATTAACTACAAAAAAATGGCTCTGCGCACTATGGGACTTAACATCTGAGGTCATCAGTCGAACCTGCGACCATAGAAGTCGCGCGGTTCCGAACTGAAGCGCCTAGAACCGCTAGGCCACCGCGTCCGGCCATGTACCAAAGAAGCTAATAATGCAAAGACATTCCTGCCTATCATAGATTAACTACAAAAAAATGTCTCTGCGCACTATGGGACTTAACATCTGAGGTCATCAGTCGAACCCGCGACCGTAGAAGTCGCGCGGTTCCGGACTGAAGCGCCTAGAACCGCTCGGCCACCACGGCCGGCCATGCACCAAAGAAGATAATAATGCAAAGACATTCCTGCCAATCATAGATTAACTACAAAAAAATGGCTCTGCGCACTATGGGACTTAACATCTGAGGTCTTCAGTCGAACCTGCGACCGTAGAAGTCGCGCGGTTCCGGACTGAAGCGCCTAGAACCGCTCGGCCACCACGGCCGGCCATGCACCAAAGAAGATAATAATGCAAAGACATTCCTGCCTATCATAGATTAACTACAAAAAAATGGCTCTGCGCACTATGGGACTTAACATCTGAGGTCTTCAGTCGAACCTGCGACCGTAGAAGTCGCGCGGTTCTGGACTGAAGCGCCTAGATCCGCTCGGCAACCGCGGCCTGCAATGTACCAAATAAGCTAATAATGTAAAGACATTCCTACCTATCATAGATTAACTACAAAAAAAAGGCTCTGCGCGCTATGGGACTTAACATCTGAGGTCATCCGTCGAACCTGCGACCGTAGAAGTCGCGCGATTCCGGAGTGAAGCGCCTAGAACCACTAGGCCACCGCGGCCGGCCATGTACCAAAGAAGCTGATAATGCAAAGACATTCCTGCCTATCATAGATTAACTACAAAAAAATGGCTCTGCGCACTATGGGACTTAACATCTGAGGTCATCCGTCGAACCTGCGACCGTAGAAGTCGCGCGATTCCGGAGTGAAGCGCCTAGAACCACTAGGCCACCGCGGCCGGCCATGTACCAAAGAAGCTGATAATGCAAAGACATTCCTGCCTATCATAGATTAACTACAAAAAAATGGCTCTGCGCACTATGGGACTTAACATCTGAGGTCATCAGTCGAACCTGCGACCGTCGAAATCGCGCGATTCCGGAGTGAAGCGCCTAGAACCACTAGGCCACCGCGGCCGGCCATAAACCAAAGAAGCTGATAATGCAAAGACATTCCTGCCTATCATAGATTAACTACAAAAAAATGGCTCTGCGCACTGTGGGACTTAACATCTGAGGTCATCAGTCGAACCTGCGACCGTAGAAGTCGCGCGATTCCGGAGTGAAGCTCCTAGAACCGCTCGGCCTAAACGGCCGGCCATATACCAGAGAAGCTAATAATACAAAGACACTCCTGCCTATCATAGATTACCTACAAAAAAATGGCTCTGCGCACTATGGGACTTAACATCTGAGGTCATCAGTCGAACCTGCGACCATAGAAGTCGCGCGGTTCCGAACTGAAGCGCCTAGAACCGCTAGGCCACCGCGTCCGGCCATGTACCAAAGAAGCTAATAATGCAAAGACATTCCTGCCTATCATAGATTAACTACAAAAAAATGGCTCTGCGCACTATGGGACTTAACATCTGAGGTCATCAGTCGAACCTGCGACCATAGAAGTCGCGCGGTTCCGAACTGAAGCGCCTAGAACCGCTAGGCCACCGCGTCCGGCCATGTACCAAAGAAGCTAATAATGCAAAGACATTCCTGCCTATCATAGATTAACTACAAAAAAATGGCTCTGCGCACTATGGGACTTAACATCTGAGGTCTTCAGTCGAACCTGCGACCGTAGAAGTCGCGCGGTTCTGGACTGAAGCGCCTAGATCCGCTCGGCAACCGCGGCCTCCAATGTACCAAAGAAGCTAATAATGTAAAGACATTCCTACCTATCATAGATTAACTACAAAAAAAAGGCTCTGCGCGCTATGGGACTTAACATCTGAGATCATCCGTCGAACCTGCGACCGTAGAAGTCGCGCGATTCCGGATTGAAGCGCCTAGAACCACTAGGCCACCGCGGCCGGCCATGTACCAAAGAAGCTGATAATGCAAAGACATTCCTGCCTATCATAGATTAACTACAAAAAAATGGCTCTGCGCACTATGGGACTTAACATCTGAGGTCATCAGTCGAACCTGCGACCATAGAAGTCGCGCGGTTCCGAACTGAAGCGCCTAGAACCGCTAGGCCACCGCGTCCGGCCATGTACCAAAGAAGCTAATAATGCAAAGACATTCCTGCCTATCATAGATTAACTACAAAAAAATGGCTCTGCGCACTATGGGACTTAACATCTGAGGTCTTCAGTCGAACCTGCGACCGTAGAAGTCGCGCGGTTCTGGACTGAAGCGCCTAGATCCGCTCGGCAACCGCGGCCTCCAATGTACCAAAGAAGCTAATAATGTAAAGACATTCCTACCTATCATAGATTAACTACAAAAAAAAGGCTCTGCGCGCTATGGGACTTAACATCTGAGATCATCCGTCGAACCTGCGACCGTAGAAGTCGCGCGATTCCGGATTGAAGCGCCTAGAACCACTAGGCCACCGCGGCCGGCCATGTACCAAAGAAGCTGATAATGCAAAGACATTCCTGCCTATCATAGATTAACTACAAAAAAATGGCTCTGCGCACTATGGGACTTAACATCTGAGGTCATCCGTCGAACCTGCGACTGTAGAAGTCGCGCATTTCCGGACTGAAGCGCCTAGAACCGCTCGGCCTCCGCGGCCGGCCATATACCAAAGAAGCCAATAATGCAAAGACATTCCTGCCTATCATAGATTAACTACAAAAAAATGGCTCTGCGCAATATGGGACTTAACATCTGAGGTCATCAGTCGAACCTGCGACCGTAGAAGTCACGTGGTCCCGGATGAAGCGCCTAGAACCGCTCGGCCACCGCAGCCGGCCATATACCAAAGAAGCTAATAATGCAAAGACATTCCTGCCTATCATAGATTAACTACAAAAAAATGGTTCTAAGCACTATGGGACTCAACATCTGAGGTCATCAGTCCCCTAGACTTAGAACTACTTGAACCTAACTAACCTAAGGACATCACACACATCCATGCCCGAGGCAGGAGCGAACCTGCGACTGTAGCAGCCGCGTGGTTCCGGACCGAAGCGGCTAGAACCGCTCGGCCACCTCAGATGGCTAGATTAACTACAGCTTCAATCTTTGCAGTCAACCACTGTCGAATCCGCTTATCGATGTCGCCACAGCACTAATTAGATTAGTTGGTGAAAATGCATAGAAAGAGGAAATGGAATGAATTGTGCTTCATAGCTCTAGAAATGGAAACGGAAGAGTATGCAGATGAAGATGAAATGGGAGATATGATACTGCGTGAAGAGTTTGACACAGCACTGAAAGACCTAAGTCGAAACAAGGCCCCGGGAGTAGACAACATTCCATTGGAATCACTGACAGCCTTGGGAGAGCTAATCCTGACAAAACTCTACCATCTCCTGAGCAAGATGTACGAGACAGGCGAAATACCCTCAGACGTCAAGAAGAATATAATAATTCCAATCCAAAAGAAAGCAGGTGTTGACAGATGTGAAAATTACGGAACTATCAGTTTAATAAGCCATGGATGCAAAATACCAACGCGAATTCTTGACAGACTTAGAAAATAGATTAAGGAAAGGCAAACCTACAATTCTAGCATCTGTAGACTTAGAGAAAGCATTTGACAATATTGACTGGAATACTCTCTTTCAAATTCTGAAGGTGGCAGGGGTAAAATACAGGGAGCGAAAGGCTATTTACAATTTGTACATAAACCAGAAGGCAGTTATAAGAGTCGAGGGGCATGAAAGGGAAGCAGTGGTTGGGAAGGGAGTGAGACAAGGTTGTAGCCTCTCCCAGATGTTATTCAATCTGTATATTGAGAAAGCAGTAAAGGAAACAAAAGAAAAATTCACAGTAGGAATTAAAATCCATGGAGAAGAAATAAAAACTTTGAGGTTCGCCGATGACATTTTAATTCTGTCAGAGGCAGCAAAGGACTTGGAAGAGCAGTTCAACGGAATGGACAGTGTCTTGAAAGGAGGATATAAGATGAACATCAACAAAAGCAAAACGAGGATAATGGAATATAATCGAATTAAATCGGGTGATGCTGAGGGAATTAGATTAGTAAATGAGACACTTAAAGTAGTAAAGGAGTTTTGCTATTTGGGGAGCAAAATAACTGATGATGGTCGAAGTAGAGAGGATGTAAAACGTATACTGGCAATGGCAAGGAAAGCGTTTTTGATGAAGAGAAATTTGTTAACATCGAGTATAGATTTAAGTGTCAAGAAGTCGTTTCTGACAGTTTTTGTGTGGAGTGTAACCACGTATGGAAGTGAAACATGGACTATAAATAGTTTGGACAAGAAGAGAATAGAAGCTTTCGAAATGTGGTGCTACAGATGTATGCTGAAGATTAGATGGGTAGATCACATAACTAACAATGAGGTATTGAATGGAATTGGCGAGAAGAGGAGTTTGTGGCACAACGTGGCTAGAATAAGGGATTGGTTTGCAGGACATGTTCTGAGGCATCAAGGGATCAGCAATTTAGTATTGGAGGGCAGCATGGAGGGTAAAAATCGTAGAGGGAGACCAAGAGATGAATACACTAAGCAGTTTCAGAAGGATGTAGGTTGCAGTAGGTACTGGGAGATGAAGAAGCTTGCACAGGATAGAGCAGCATAGAGAACTGCATTAAATCAGTCTCAGGACTGAAGACCACAACAACAACAGCTCTAGAAAAGCCTTTTCCCAAGTAAAATAAGACAAGATAACACAAATCGTTGAACTGAAGAAGGTGAACTGGAAGGACAGGAAATTAAATAAAGAGTCATATCAAGGGCAGGAAGCAACCATGAAGCTCAGTCTGTCATGGTATGACAGACTGGTTTGGAATCCGAAGAGGAGTAAGATAGTGCTGTTGTCTTTCACCGTCTCTGTGTACCATATACAAGGTGAACATTTTAAAACCGACGAAGTGCAGGGACTGATTCCTGACTGGAAATGGAGGAAAAAAGCTCCTATGGACATGTGTCCGGAAATGCATCGTTGCCTGTCACATGGCGCTGACAAACGATAGTTCCTCTGACCACGAAGCATGTGTTCCTTGCGTGTTGCACGCTGTGTGATTGACGCAGCGTCTGTGAGTTGCAGAATGGTGAGGTATTCATGTTGGGAATAAGCCGATATGGTGTAAGGAAACGGTCGAGAGGCAGCACGGTGTTAACAAAACAAGTACCCTCACAGACACCGACCACATCACACTACATTGCAAGTCCTTTTTGGACGTTTGTGGGATGGTTCAAATGGCTCTGAGCACTATGGGACTTAACATCTGAGGTCATCAGTCCCCTAGAACTTAGAACTACTTAAATCTAACTAACCTAAGGACATCACACACATCCATGCCTGTGTAAGGATTCCAACCTGCGACCGTAGCGGTCACGCTGTTCCAGACTGAAGCGCCTAGAACCGCTCGGCCGCATTGGCCGGCGCGGCCTGTTCAATTTGACCTTCAGTTGTTTCCAGTTTCGTATCTTCTTTGTCACGTACTGTCATCGTCTTATTTTTTCTTTGGGTTGCTTTTCATTTTGTACTGTTGCAATCTTTCTTCATGACGGGATAATGTTATTTGAAGAGATATTATTTTATCTCAAAGCAGTCCGCTCCCGGTAGCTGAGTGGTCAGCGCGACAGAATGTCAATCCTGAGGGCCCGGGTTCGATTCCCGGCTGGGTCGGAGATTTTCTCCGTTCAGGGACTGGGTGTTGTGTTGTCTCAATCATCATCATTTCATCTCCATCGACGCGCAAGTCGCCGAAGTGGCGTCAAATCGAAAGGCTTGCACCAGGCGAACAGTCTATCCGACGGGAGGCCTTAGTCAGACGACGTTCATTCGTTCATCTCAAAGCAGCATCATGTCATCAGCAAATTTAACGTATTTAATCTTCCTGCATTCTACGCTTATTCATCCTTACTTCTGGCGTTTTTAATATCGAGCGTTCGATATACAGGGTGAACATTAATCAAATCGACAGACTGCAGGGACAAATTCCTGACTGGAAATGGAGGAAAAAGGCTCCAACGAATATGTATCCAGAAATGGGCGGTGTGTGTGTGCAACGACAACAAAGTACAGAGCTGCATCGCATTCACGTCACAACAGAGGTTCAAAGTTGCATCCATGGGACTGCAGGTGGTAGGGATAGCAGCGGTTGTCATGAAGGATACACATAATCGTGCTTTGGCCTACACCATATTGGCGGGCCACTTGTCTGGAACTTGTACTAGGGTTCGTCTCAATATCCTGTAGAACCCACCCCTCCAAATCTGGTGAACGCACAGTCCGCCGTCTCCCTACATGTTCGTCTGTCTGAAAGAGCCCATGATCACACAAACGCCGGCCGCTGTGGCCGAGCGGTTCTAGGCGCTTCAGTCCCGAACCGCGCAACTGCTACAGTCGCAGGTTGGAATCCTTCCACGGGCATGGATGTGTGTGATGTCCTTTGGTTAGTTAGGTTTAAGTAGTTCTAAGTTCTAGGGGACTGATGACCTCAGATGTTAAGTCCCATAGTGCTAAGAGTCATTTTTGAACAGTCTGCACAGTACAGATATTGGGTTAGAGCACAAGTTCGTAGTGTTTTTCCGTAAGCTTAATAAACACAACAGATACACATAACAGAGACTTTAATCATAAATAATACATTCTCCTTCACTATTTTCAACCATCTGCCGACGCTTGGGTAACTTTTTGATCCCGTGACTGTAGAAATAACGTGGTTTTGAGGCGAAGAACCTCTAGAGCAGGGCTTCACAGCATGCGTGCTCGCGGAGCAGGCTGTGAGCAGCAAGGCGCGAGCACGGAGCAGCGGGAGCACGCTATCCCCACTACCGGACCAGAGCGGAGAGTGGGGAGAGTCACGTGGGGTACACAACAGCTGCCGCCAGTCGATGTAAATCCGCGGCCACCTGCAGGGATATCTCTCACGAATTATTACTGCGACAAATGAAACAAATAAAGGAGAATGTACACGTGCCACATAATTTTATTAGCTTAGTGTATGCCTCTACCATCTGTAGACACTGAAACTAAAGAATTCCACGACAATCCTATATTTTCAACACTTTCTTCAACACTACTTAAAATATCACCTCCGGTTGTAGTGTTCTTCATGGCTACTACATCGAGGAGCTCCTCCCTCACCTGAAGATCTCTATTAACACCTCTAATAAATATGACAAGCTGCGCTGTTCCAGTGATATCAACACCTTCGTCCAGAGCTAGAGAATACGCCATAAAATCTTTACAGATATTTGCAAGCTGGCTCTGGACGTCGTCTGCCATGTCCTGTATGCGACGCATAATGGTCATGTTAGATAATGGCACAATCCGAAGGAGAATGTACACGTGCCACATAATTTTATTAGCTTAGTGTATGCCTCTACCATCTGTAGACACTGAAACTAAAGAATTCCACGACAATCCTATATTTTCAACACTTTCTTCAACACTACTTAAAATATCACCTCCGGTTGTAGTGTTCTTCATGGCTACTACATCGAGGAGCTCCTCCCTCACCTGAAGATCTCTATTAACACCTCTAATAAATATGACAAGCTGCGCTGTTCCAGTGATATCAACACCTTCGTCCAGAGCTAGAGAATACGCCATAAAATCTTTACAGATATTTGCAAGCTGGCTCTGGACGTCGTCTACCATGTCCTGTATGCGACGCATAATGGTCATGTTAGATAATGGCACAATCCGAAACTGTTCAACTTGAGATGGACACAAGTGTTCCACTGCAACTACCAAACATTCTTTTATTAAATCGCTATGAGTTAAGGGGCGCAGGGATTTTGCTAAAAGCAAAGCAATTTTGTAACCCACTCTGAGAGCTGCCTCACTTGATTTTTCTTCGTCGTCCAGATCTTCTTCGGATAGCTTCCTTTTAAGTTTAATAACTTCCTGTCCACGATCTGGTCAATCACATTTTCTACGTCCGTAGTCTTTCGCGTGGTACGACATATAATGTCGCTGCAAATTAAATTTCGTAAAAGAATTCAGCGTTTTGTGACATACTAAACATTTTGCAACACCATCTTTTTCAGCAAACAGATACAATTCCTCCCAATGGGGGTTGAACTGTGAAAGCATGGTTGGGGTTACACAACGGCGACTTCACACGATTCTTAACCAGCGAAGTGACTGTCAAGAGCTGATCGTAGTACTTTAAACGTTACACAGTCGGCGCGAATTCAATAGGCACGCTGCGGCCCTATTCAAACGTGCGCGCGCAGTTCCCCTCCCTCCCCACTCACCCTACTCCGCGACCTAGCAGCTGCTCGCGAGCACGTGCCTGAGCAGACGCGAGTACTCGCGCTCAAAACCGGCCAGTTGTTAAGCCCTGCTCTGGAGCCATGTTCGGAGCGCATTTTCATTCAGAAAGGAAGTTCCTTGAAGGTTTTTCGGTATAGAGCGGGAAAGGTGAAAATCTGAGGGCACAATAACAGGTGAATGAGGTGGGTTCGGAATGAATTACCAATCCGTCTTCTGTGTAGTGTTTCTGGCAGTCCAGCAGAATGCGAGAAGGCGTGGAGTAGCATCACTTCAGCCAGGCTTTCTGGTTGCTGTTCATAGACTGCGTCTCCAAGACGTCTCAGTTGTTGGCAGTAAAAGTCAGCAGTGATGGTTACACCTCAGGGAGTATATTATTAATACACCACACCGTCGCTGTTCCACCAGATGCGTAACATTCTCTTTTGTGAATGAGCGCAGGTCGTTGTACGGGGAGATGCTGCTCTGCTTGGGCTGAACTCTACCTTTCCTTATGTTAGCATACAGACATCATTTCTCGTTACCAGTAACGTTACAGTATACGATTCGTCAATGTTACTTACAAGCCATTTAAGCGGAAATTCACATATGACCATCTGCTGATTTTTGTGATTTTGCCTTAAGGCATGCGGTAGCCACACACCCAATTTTTCAACCTTCCCCATTGCCTGCAAATGTCACACGATGGTGGAATGATTACAGTTCATCACATTTGCAAGTTCTCGCGCACACTGACGTGGATCATTGTGGATTAATGCATTTAAACGATCTTCGTAAAATCCCAAAGGTCTTCTTGAACGTGGAGAGTCACTACTGTCAAAACGATCCTACTTAAAAAGAGAAAAATCATTTTTTTGCTGTTCTCTGCCCAGTGGCTTTATCCCCATGTTGTTGTTGTTGTTGTGGTCTTCAGTCCTGAGACTGGTTTGATGCAGATCTCCATGCTACTCTATCCTGTGCAAGCTGCTTCATCTCCCAGTACGTACTGCAGCCTACAACCTGAATCTGCTTAGTGTATTCATCTCTTGGTCTCCCTTTACGGTTTTTATCCTCCACGCTGCCCTCCAATACCAAATTGGTGATCCCTTGATGCCTCAGAACATGTCCCACCAACCGATCCCTTCTTCAAGTCAAGTTGTGCCACAAACTCCTCTTCTCACCAATTCTATTCAATACCTCCTCATTAGTTATGTGATCATTATCCCCATACCTGTCGAAAATGTTTCTGGCTACCTTTGCTGCAGTCACCTCTCTATTGAACTCAAACAGAAGAATATGTCAGAAATGTTCCGATTTCTCAACTTGGCACTCCATTTCTTAGCGTCCACAGCTCCACTCACTATCTCCAAATGAGAAAATGACAACATGTAAACTCAAATAGAAACAGTGAACTACAAATAAAAAAATTACACTCGATAAGTAAACCCATATCAACCTGAATAGCAACAAGCAAAATGCCTATTATTTGGGCAGCATGATAACTGATAATTGAACGAGTGAAAAAGAAATAAGATCAAGAACTGCAACGGCAGAACAAGCTGTCCAGAAAAAGAAAAGGTTATTATGCAGCAAAATGGGATTGTAGTAGAGGAAAAGCTTGATTAAACGCTTCGTATGGAAGCTGTGAAAGCTCGAAATTGAAGAAGAGAGACAGAGAAAAAACTGAAGTATTCGAGATGTAGGTTTGTTATAGAATGGAGGAAATAAACCGGGTGGATAAAGAAAAGTAATGGAAAGGGTAAAAGAGCAAAGAACTCTCGTAAACCTGGATACAAAAAGGAAAGCAAATTGGAGGGGACATATAGTCCGAGGAAAAGGATTTCTAATAACAACTATCGATGGTAAAAATAGGAAAGAGAAGATTAAAAGTGCTACATGAAGTGCAAAGAGGAAGATACCAGAAAACGAAGCAGTTGGCCGATGCAGGCAGCGATCTAGATGACTTACGGGCTGACGGACAGGTCCCCTGGAAGGCTGCGGGAAGTCGACGAGTGGCGGTTGCGTCGGTGCCGGATTCCTGAAGACGGGCGTGCTGGGCGACGGCCGAAACGACGGTCTGGCCACCACGTCGGCCGCCGGCCTGCCGACAAGTCACACCACGTCACGTGACCACATGACAGGAAATCGCAACAAACACAGCTCTTCACATGCCTAAATCTACACGTATAATATAGTGTGTAATGATGGGAACTTTGTGTGCCTATTGTCTTCGCCAATCGCGAAAATAAAAGAGAAAAAAAAACACTCTTTCTGAGCATACGCTTGAGCACAAATATTTTCGACACGGTCATTTTGTGATACAAGCTGCTCAAAACAAAGTTTACAGCACATTACTTACTTATTTACAGTCAGACATCTCATTCCTACCCTACTGGCCATTAAAATTGCTACACCAAGACGAGATGCAGATGATAAACGGGTATTCATTGGACAAATATATTATACTAGAACTGACATGTTATTACATTTTCACGCAATTTGGGTGCATAGATCCTGAGAAATCAGTACCCAGAACAACCACCTCTGGCCGTAATAACGGCCTTGATACGCCTGGGCATTGAGTCAAACAGGTACAGGTACAGCTGTCCATGCAGCTTCAACACGATACCACAGTTCATCAAGAATAGTGACTGGCGTATTGTGACGAGCCAATTGCTCGGCCACCATTGACCCGACGTTTTCAATTGGTGAGAGATCTGGAGAATGTGCTGGCCAGGGCAACTGTCGAACATTTTCTGCATCCAGAATGGTCCGTACATGACCTGTACCATACGGTCGTGCATTATCGTGCTGAAATGTAGGGTTTCGCAGCGATCGAATGAAGGGTAGAGCCACGGGTCGTAACACATCTGAAATGTAACGTCCACTGTTCAAAGTGCCGTCGATACGAACAATAGGTGACCGAGACGTGTAACCAATGGCACGCCAGGTGATACGCCAGTATGGTGATAACGAATACACGCTTCCAATGTGCGTTTACCGCGATGTCGCCAAACACGGAAGCGACCATCATGATGCTGTAAACAGAACCTGGATTCATCCGAAAAAATGGCGTTTTGCCATTCGTGCACCCAGGTTCGTCATTGAGTACACCATCGCAGGCGCTATTGTCTGTGATGCAGCGTCAAGGGTAACGGCAGGAATGGTCGCCGAGCTGATAGTCCATACTGCTGCAAACGGCGTCGAACTGTTCGTGCAGATGGTTGTTGTCTTGCAAACGTCTCCATCCGTTGACTCAGGGATCGAGACGTGGCTGCACGATCCGTTACAGCCATGTGGATAAGATGCCTGTCATCTCGACTGCTAGTGATACGAGGCCGTTGGGATACAGCACGGCGTTCCGTATTACACTCCTGAAACCACCGATTCCATATTCTGCTAACAGTCATTGGATATCGAGCAACGCGAGAAGCAATGTCGCGATACGATAAACCGCCATCGTGATACGCTACATAATATATGGTGAAGCATTATGCGAGGAAGGATAATTGGCCCCCATTTTATCGATGGCAATCTTAATTGTGCAATGTATGATGATTTCCTACGTAATGTTCTACCGATGTTATTACAAGATGTTTCACTGCATGACAGAATGGCGATGTACTTCAAACATGATGGATGTCCGGCACATAGATCGCGTGCGGTTGAAGCTGTATTGAATAATATATTTCATGACAGGTGGATTGATCGTCGAAGCACCATACCATGGCCCGCACGTTCACCGGATATGACGTCCCCGGATTTCTTTCTGTAGGTAAAGTTGAAGGATATTAGCTATCGTGATCCACCGACAACGCCTGACAGCATGCGTCAGCGCATTGTCAATGCATATGCGAACATTACGGAAGGAGAACTACTCGCTGTTGAGAGGAATGTCGTTACACGTATTGCCAAATGCATTGAGGTTGACGGACATCATTTTGAGCATTTATTGCATTAATGTGGTTTTTACAGGTAATCACGCTGTAACAACATGCGTTCTCAGAAATGATAAGTTCACAAAGGTACATGTATCACATTGGAACAACCGAAATAAAATGTTCAAACGTACCTACGATCTGTATTTTAATTTAAAAAACCTACCTGTTACCAACTGTTCGTCTAAAATTATGAGCCATATGTTTGTGACTATTACAGCGCCATCTATCACAAAGCGAAAAAAGTGGTCCAACTAAAACATTCATATTTCTTTACGTACCAGTACCACACGAATATGTAATAAAAATGGGGGTTCCTATTTAAAAAAAAAAAATTGGTTCAAATGGCTCTGAGCGCTATGGGACTTAACATCTGTGGTCATCGGTCCCCTAGAACTTAGAAATACTTAAACCTAACTAACCTAAGGACATCACACACATCCATGCCCGAGGCAGGATTCGAACCTGCGACCGTAGCGGTCACGCGATTCCAGACTGAAGCGCCTAGAACCGCACGGCCACACCGGCCGGCTCCTATTTTAAAAAACGCAGTTGATATCCGTTTGACCTATGGCAGCGCCACCTAGCGGGCCAACTATAGCGCCATCTGGTTTTCCCCCTTCAAGCTAGACAAGTTTTGTTCTTTTTAGTTTTTTCGTTTGACGCTTATTTCGTAAGATATTTGGGCCGGTCACGATTAATGGACCACGCTGTGTATACAGGGCGAGTCAGTTGCCCCTACCGATGCGTTTCATGCAACCTGCAACACCTTCACAAGATTTTCACGAGGTTTTCATATTCTCTCACTCAATACATGCAAACTACTAGTCTTACAGAAAAAATGAACAGGTCCTTTTTTGGAAATTTAATGTGGTTAAATTTTTTACTGGGGTACGTTCTCGCTGGAGGCCACGATTCTCGAGTTATTAAAAAAAAAAGTATAAGAGTGACCTCGAAATGCATGTCCACCACTACGCTCTCCCCCACCTGTCAGGATTTCTAGTATGTTTTTCATAGCATTCCCCCGTACCACAGTACAAAAATATCCAACAACTCAAACTACTACGGATATTTTAGCTTTTTTTTTTGGAACCTAACGAGGTGGCGCAGTGGTTAGCACACTGGACTCGCATTCGGGAGGACGACGGTTCAAACCCGTCTCTGGCCATCCTGATTTGGGTTTTCCGTGATTTCCCTAAATCGTTTCAGAAAAATGCCGGGATGGTTCCTCTGAAAGGGCACGGCCGATTTCTTTCCTAATACAAGCTTGTACTCTGTCTCTAATGACCTCGTTGTCGTCGGGACGTTAAACACCAATCTCCTACTCCTCCACTCATTTTGGTCTCTATTGATAGGGCTATTGCGCCAGCATTATTGATTTAAATATTCCCATTAGCGTAAAGAGAGAAAAACGAACTTTGTACACGTTACGCAAAAATTAATCACGTTGACAATTCTATCCAAACTTAATCCTTACAAGCACAGTAATTTCGTAGTCAAAGCCCTGATGAATAAAACCAAGTAGCTGTTTAATATATGCTGCAAAAATTCACAAAACTGTTAGGTAAAATTTTCACAAATGGTTGCAATTTGTAAGTGCTCGACCAAGTCAGTGCTGTGCTAAGTCCAGTCAATGAAGACCATAAAGGTCGAATGTGGGAAATAATTCGTGCTGTCGCAAATTTTTGTACAGTGGCAAGAGGGAGTACCGTGAACAATATACTAGAAATCCTGACTGGTTGGGGCTGCGTGTGGGGGTGGGGGTGTTTCTGAATGTCATTTTTGTACGCTTTTCTTTAGTAACTCGAAAAGTACTTGAAAACATAACCTAGTAGAAAATTTAACTGTAGTAAACTTCCTACAAAAAGGTCCTGTCCTTTCTTCTGTAGGACTAATAGTTTGCACATTAATTAATAAAGTACGTATGTCTATACCAATCCTATCCATTGCCAGTGGAGGTAGTAGTTGTTTACAGTGTAAGTTTCACGATGTATTGTGTGTTTACATACACTACTGGCCATTAAAATTGCTACACCACGAAGATGACGTGCTACAGACGCGAAATTTAATCGACAGGAAGAAGATGCTGCGATATGCAAATGATTAGCTTTTCAGAGCATTCACACAAGGCTGGCGCCGGTGACGACACCTACAACGTGCTGACATGAGGAAAGTTTCCAACCGATTTCTCATACACAAACAGCAGTTCACCGGCGTTGCCTGGTGAAACGTTGTTGTGATGCCTCGTGTAAGGAGGAGAAATGCGTACCATCACGTTTCCGCCTTTGATAAAGGTCGGATTGTACCCTATCGCAATTGCGGTTTATCGTATCGCGACATTCCTGCTGGCGTTGGTCGAGATCCAATGACTGTTAGCAGAATATGGAATCAGTGGGTTCAGGAGGGTAATACGGAACGCCGTGCTGTATCCCAACGGCCTCGTATCACTAGCAGTCGAGATGACAGGCATCTTATCCGCATGGCTGTAACGGATCGTGAAGCCACGTCTCGATCCCTGAGTCAATAGATGGGGACGTTTGCAAGACAACAACCATCTGCACGAACAGTCCGACGACGTTTGCAGCAGCATGGACTATCAGCTCGGCGACCATGGCTGCGGTTACCCTTGACGCTGCATCACAGACAGGAGTGCCTGCGATGGTGTACTCAACGACGAACCTGGGTGCACGAATGACAAAACGTAATTTTTTCGGATGAATCCAGGTTCTTTTTACAGCATTATGATGGTCGCATCCGTGTTTGGCGACATCGCGGTGAACGCACATTGGAAGCGTGTATTCGTCATCGCCATACTGGCGTATCACCTGGCGTGATGGTTTGGGGTGCCGTTGGTTACACGTCTCGGTCACGTATTGTTCGCATTGACGGCACTTTGAACAGTGGACGTTACATTTCAGATGTGTTACGACCCGTGGATCTACCCTTCATTCGATCGCTGCGAAACCCTACATTTCAGCAGGATAATGCACGACCGCATGTTGCAGGTCCTGTACGGGCCTTTCTGGATGCAGAAAATGTTCGACTGCTGCCCTGGCCAGCACATTCTCCAGATCTCTCACCAATTGAAAACGTCTGGTAAATGGTGGCCGAGGAACTGGCTCGTCACAATACGCCAGTCACTACTCTTGATGAACTGTGGTATCGTGTTGAAGCTGCATGGGCAACTGTACCTGTACTCGCCATCCAAGCTCTGTTTGACTCAATGCCCAGACGTATCAAGGCCGTTATTACGGCCAGAGGTGGTTGTTCAGGGTGCTGATTTCTCAGGATCTCTGCACCCAAATTGCGTGAAAATGTAATGACATGTCAGTTCTAGTATAATATATTTGTCCAATGAATACCCGTTTATCATCTGCATTTCGTCTTGGTGTAGCAATTTTAATGGCGAGTAGTGTATTCGAGGTTGGGTCGTAACATGGTATCTGCCACATGTGTGCCCATGGCTCTCAGCGAATTGTGTAACATATAAATGAAGGTCATTCACATACTGCGCTTGCTGTGCAAATCGAGTTCACACCATCCGCCCCCCCCCCCCCCGCCTCCTCTCTCCGGATCAATAGGATGACTTAAATTAAGTCCACTCCTCCCCCCCCCCCCCTCATCTCCCCGCCCCCTGTGGTATCGTGCAGAGGCTGCGGTGCCCCACAAAAATCATCAAAGCCAATTCATACCACAGACATTAGGGACGGTTCGCAGTGATCCGTAACAACCGATGAGAGGAACTACACAAGACACGCCCTCACTGTTAGTGTAGCAGAGCCTTCGCGCTGTCAGTATACTGTCGAGAATGCAAGAGCTTGACACAAGTTAATAACCTAATGTAAAGTAGTTAACATCAGAGTGTAGAACCAACGAGTTGTGGAAGTTTCTTATGGGCATGTACTTTAGTATAGGTTGGACATTGTACCTCAAGAGAACAGTTTTTTAACTAGTGCATCAAGTGATGATTTGTTAGAGAATGACAGTTGTAAATTAGACAAGAATCCCGTCGCGAAGAACTGTGCTACGTTAAGTATATCTTTTTATCATTTATTTAATATATCATGTGTTCTGATTCCTAAGTGCCACACCACAGAGCAAACAAAGAAGCTACAGTTACGGCCGGATGATTTTAGTTTCGTCTGGTCACATCTCCGTTTAATGCTATTACAATGGCCCGAGCTACGTAATTTATGTTGTGTGCGCTGTAGTGAAAGGATCATCAGAAAAAAAGCAGAGTTATTCTACTTTTTAAAAAAAGCAGTAAATATTATCGTAATTTATGAGGTCAGACATTTTACCATTACAGTGTTTGACTAGGGTACAGCTGAATTAGTACAAATTAATGACATCATGACTTTTTCTGTTAGTACTCCAACGTATGTGCACTTCCCACCGAAACCTCCAATTTTTGGGTAATTTGTTATGATTCTGTTATTTTTCTCCACATACTAGTTTTTCAAGAAAACACACATAAATACGAGACTTTAAATGTAAAACAATTACAGAAGCAGCATATTTAAACAAATACACTGATTCAAAATTTTAAAAAGAATTGTGTAACTGGAGCACAGCGATCGGTATAAAATGCTAAAAATCAAATAAAAACATTCTCGGTAGCGTTATCAGATTTTTTATTTGTTAGCAACCAGTTTCAGCTCTTTCTTCAGACCGTCTTCAGGCTTTTCCCCGGAATTATGGCTGCTAGTGGCCGCAGACAGAGTGAAATCCATGGAAGTAGAGGTTACTACCGTACTTCTACGGATCCCACTGCGACTGCAGCCACCAGCAGCCATAATTACTGGGAAAAGCCAGAAGATGGTCTGAGGAAAGTGCCGAAACCGGCTGCTAATGAATAAAAAATCTGAAAACGCGATCGAGACTATTTTTGTTTGATTTTTAAATACACCGATACCCCAAGTTAAATTAATACACTGCAACAATCCTGGATAGGTCAATGAGGAACTTGCCAGCGCATTATTTGTGTGCTAAAAAACAACGTTATCGCTATAAGGTTGCACATGCAGTTGTCTCAGTGGCCCCATGTGACTTTCAAGATGTCTGGGTTGGGGTCTATTGCAGTTATTACTCACTGGAGACAGAAGAGACGGACCATATCAGAGCAGGTCGCAACTAACATACACTCCTGGAAAACGAAATAAGAACACCGTGAATTCATTGTCCCAGGAAGGGGAAACTTTATTGACACATTCCTGGGGTCAGATACATCACATGATCACACTGACAGAACCACAGGCACATAGACACAGGCAACAGAGCATGCACAATGTCGGCACTAGTACAGTGTATATCCACCTTTCGCAGCAATGCAGGCTGCTATTCTCCCATGGAGACGATCGTAGAGATGTTGGATGTAGTCCTGTGGAACGGCTTGCCATGCCATTTCCACCTGGCGCCTCAGTTGGACCAGCGTTCGTGCTGGACGTCCAGACCGCGTGAGACGACGCTTCATCCAGTCCCAAACATGCTCAATGGGGGACAGATCCGGAGATCTTGCTGGCCAGGGTAGTTGACTTACACCTTCTAGAGCACGTTGGGTGGCACGGGATACATGCGGACGTGCATTGTCCTGTTGGAACAGCAAGTTCCCTTGCCGGTCTAGGAATGGTAGAACGATGGGTTCGATGACGGTTTGGATGTACCGTGCACTATTCAGTGTCCCCTCGACGATCACCAGTGGTGTACGGCCAGTGTAGGAGATCGCTCCCCACACCATGATGCCGGGTGTTGGCCCTGTGTGCCTCGGTCGTATGCAGTCCTGATTGTCGCGCTCACCTGCACGGCGCCAAACACGCATACGACCATCATTGGCACCAAGGCAGAAGCGACTCTCATCGCTGAAGACGACACGTCTCCATTCGTCCCTCCATTCACGCCTGTCGCGACACCACTGGAGGCGGGCTGCACGATGTTGGGGCGTGAGCGGAAGACGGCCTAACGGTGTGCAGGACCGTAGCCCAGCTTCATGGAGACGGTTGCGAATGGTCCTCGCCGATACCCCAGGAGCAACAGTGTCCCTAATTTGCTGGGAAGTGGCGGTGCGGTCCCCTACGGCACTGCGTAGGATCCTACGGTCTTGGCGTGCATCCGTGCGTCACTGCGGTCCGGTCCCAGGTCGACGGGCACGTGCACCTTCCGCCGACCACTGGCGACAACATCGATGTACTGTGGAGACCTCACGCCCCACGTGTTGAGCAATTCGGCGGTACGTCCACCCGGCCTCCCGCATGCCCACTATACGCCCTCGCTCAAAGTCCGTCAACTTCACATACGGTTCACGTCCACCCTGTCGCGGCATGCTACCAGTGTTAAAGACTGCGATGGAGCTCCGTATGCCACGGCAAACTGGCTGACACTGACGGTGGCGGTGCACAAATGCTGCGCAGCTAGCGCCATTCGACGGCCAACACCGCGGTTCCTGGTGTGTCCGCTGTGCCGTGCGTGTGATCATTGCTTGTACAGCCCTCTCGCAGTGTCCGGAGCAAGTATGGTGGGTCTGACACACCGGTGTCAATGTGTTCTTTTTTCCATTTCCAGGAGTGTATATCATGCACTAGCCAGTAACTGTTAAACCGCCTACACACGACTGTTAGATAACGCTGCTGGAGAGAGAGCGAGATGGAGAATAGTCTTCTAGGCACTCTATTTCTCATAAGTCACTAACGTCAAAATCTGCCCACAAATAGCCAGTAGATCACGGCCGTAGCCCCGTCTGCCAGCAATGGTATGAGAAATGTCCTACATACCTGAGGTGCACAGGAAGCCAACCGCGCGTAACCACCTGCTCGCCAGCAGAAGCATCGGATCTATATGGGCAGGCGTAATGGATTCATGCGCTGTATGTTTAAGTGCCTAATTGTTGGGGATATTTCCAAAAATCAATCGCTATTACTATCCCATAGCTGGAGCACTATACGCTATCCGCTCAAAAGTGTCCGGACGTTTTCCAATAACTTAGCAATCAGTGATAGAATGTGTTACTCGTACGACCCATCTAATGGATTTTATCACCTGTTTTGTTACTTTTTTTTTAAATCAGTACCTCTAATTATGTCTCAAATGCAACGCCAAGTGTCAACGGAAACGAAGCTTCCATGGCGAGCAAGAGATAAGGCATGGGTGGCGTTCCGTACACCTCATGTGTGTTGGACATTTCTCTTACCATTGCTGGCAAACGCGGACAAAGAACGCGACTTCCGTTTTGTTTCCCGTTGCGAACAAAATGATTTTAAAGCAGAATTTTACGTATTCATTCGAGACAATGGCCCCTAATTAGCCTCGTTCGAAATTCGCTTTATTAGCGCATGTTAGCAGGTAAATTAAAAACAAATGAAAAAGAGCCAGTGCTACGACACAGCAAGACACAACACACCGCTACGTGTCCCAGAATAATGAAAAATTGGCTATATGAGGAATTGTAAGTGGCACTCCTTGAGCTAATTCCGACGAATGCGAATCCGACATCAGCCTCGTCTACAATTTCTACATCTACAGATTCATCATTACTCTCCAATTCATAATTAAATGCCTGGCAGAGGATTCATGAATCACCTTCGAGCTATTTCTCTACCGTTCCACTCCCGAACGCCGCGAGGGAAAAACCATCACTTAAATCTTCCGGTGTGTGAGCTGATTTCTCTTATTTTATGATGGTGATTCTTCCTCCCTATGCAGGTGGCGCCAACAAAATATTTTCACACTCTGAGGACAAAGTTGGTGATTGAAATTTCATGAGAACATCCTGCCGCGACTAAAATCGCCCTTTGATTTAATGATTGCCGCCACAATTCACGCATCCTGTCCGTGGCACTCTATCCCCTATTTAGTGATAATACAAAACGAGTTGCCCTTCTTTGAACTTTTCCGATGTCCTCCGTTAACCCTATCTGATGCGGATCCCACACCACAGCAATACACCAGAAGAGGGCGGATAGGAGTAGTGTAAGCAGTCTCTTTAGTAGACCTGTTGTATTCTCTATGTATTCTGCCAATAAATCGCAGTATTTGGTTTGCTCTCCCAACAACTTAATCTATGTGATCGTTTCAATTTAAGTTATTCGTAATCCTAATTCCTAAGTATTTTATTGAATTTCCAGCCTTTAGCGGATTTCTTTTAGTACTCATTTGGCTGGCTTCACACATTTCATTGTTCAGATTCACTTGCCACTTTTGGCACCACACAGATATCTTGTCTAAATTGTTTTAAAATTTGTTTTGATCATCTGATGGCTTTACAAGACAGTAAATAACAGCATCATCTGCAAACAATCGAACAGGGCTGCTCAGGTTGTCTCCTAAATGGTTTATGTAGATCAGGAACAGCAGAGGGCCTAGAATACTTCCTTGGGGAACACCAGATATTACTTCTGTTATAATCGATGACTTTTCGTCAGTTACTAAGAACTGTGAACTTTCTGACAGAAAATCATGAATCCAGTCGCACAACTGAGAGGATACTCCGTAGGCACGCGATTAGATCAGAAGTCGCTTCTGAGGAAGGATGTCTAAAGCCTTCTGGAAATCTAAAAACAAGGAATCAAATTTCAAAAATACACTTATTTAAAAAGGCAACTAAAAAGTACGTGTTATGCAATACATTTTATACATTGAAGGATTACTTAGATAAAACAGAGTAGGGGTTTGATAAAAAATGTTATACAACTAAATAATAATAATAATCATAATAATAATGATGATAAAATAACCAACATTCCACACAACACCTTCACTTTATGTTTTTTCCTTCGTTTTTCCTTTCTAAAAATACTTACCGCCAAGCAATACATAGCACAATACTAACACCTCTTCCTCATTCTGAGCTCACCATCTCACTCATTATGGAGGGATGCTGACTCAGTTTTTCAGTATAGCAAATGGGAAGTTGCAGTACTGGAAATGGCCCAGAGATCACCAGTGTGTGTGTGTGTGTGTGTGTGTGTGTGTGTGTGTGCGCGCGCACGCGCGCGCGCGCGCGCGCGCGCGTGTGTGAGTGTAGTGAGTGAAGTGTTGTGAAACAATGTGTGTATAGTGTGTGCAGTGACTGATAGTGAGATATGAGTGAACAGTGTGGCATTATTTGTAAAAAAAAGTATTTTATACCAGGAGTAAATCTAATGATTGTCTCTAACTAGAAGTCTGTAAATACGAGGGGCGTTCAGAAAGTAAGCTCCGATCGGTCGCGAAATGGAAACGACTATGAAAATCCGATAAAGCTTTGCACAGATGTGTTGGGTAGTGTCTCTAGTATAACCCCAGTTAGCATCACGTCGCTCTTCTCATTTCTGAGCTCGCAGTGAGTGCGTAAAGATGTCTAGAAAATAGTGTCTGCCGCCAAGTACGAGGGCCTGGTGAGAAATTTCGCCTGAAGCTATGCAGCTAACATTACATAACTGTCGTGCTGTTTCTTCTTCAAGACAATTCTCAGCCGCATTCTGCAGGGGCAATGAAGATGCTCCTGCATCGTTTTCAAATGGAAATGTGAGATTACCCACAATACAGTCCGCAATTGTCTCCCCCTGAGTTTCATCTCTGGTCACATGAACCGCTGTCTTTGAAGACAACATTTTGACACAGACAACGAGGTGTAGGCCAGCGTGGAGAATTGGCGGAAAGCACTGGCGGCTGCCTTCTATGATGAGGCTATTGAAAAGTTGGTACAACGCTATGACAAAAGTCTAAGTCAGAACGGCGACTACGTAGAGAAGTAGCTGAAAGGTGTAGCTAATTGTTACAAGTAAAACATTTCTGATGTTCACTGTGGTTTCAATTTGGCAATCAATCGGAGCTTACTTTCTGAACAGGCCTCGTATATGTGTGTACGAATTAGCTTATTTTAAATTGATCTAAATTTGTAAATACTTTGACATGTCCTATATCCTTATAAAAAGATATCTACGGATGAATAAAGCTACTACTACTACTACTACTACTACTACTACTACCACATACCCTGTCGATAGTACACATCACTTCGTGAGAATAGAGCTAGTTGAGTTTCACGAGAACTATGTTTTCTAAATCTGTGTTGGCTGTTTGTCGATAAACCATTTTCTTCGAGGTAACCTGTAATGTCCAAACGCAGTATATGTTCCCGAATCGTGCCGCAAATCGACGTTAGCGATATGGGTCTGTAATTCAGGCGATTACTCTCATGTCCTCTTGGATATTGGTGTGACATGTGCAACTTACCAATCTTTAGGTTCGGAACTTTCTTCGGGTGAGTGGTTGTATATGATTCCTAAGTATGGAGCTATTGTATCAGCATACTCTGAAAGGAACCTGACTGGTATACAATCTGGACTGGAGGCCTTGGCTTTATTAAGTGATTTAAGCTGTTTCGATGCACCGAGGATATCTATTTCTAAGTTGCTCATGTTGGTAGTTATTCTTGAATCAAATTCAGGAATGTATACTTAGTTTTCTGCGGTGAAGAAGTTACGGAAAATTCTGTTTAGTAACTCTGCTTTAGTGGCACTGTCATTCACAACATTACCATTTTTATCGTGCGGTGAGAGTATTGATTGTGTCTTTACATACAATTGGAATCTCTTTACATTTTCTGACAGAGGTTTATACTAAAAATCGCGTTCTCCAGCATACTGTTGTGGTAGAATACCCACAATTGTTATGGTCGCCGTGGGGTTATTCCAACGTTTATCAGCGATAATATAAACCGTATCAGAGGCATGAGAGTACATCAATGAATTTCCTAATTTTATGCCGGCCGCTGTGGTCTCGCGGTTTTAGGCGCTCAGTCCGGAACCGCGCGACTGCTACGGTCGCAGGTTCGAATCCTGCCTCGGGCATGGATGTGTGTGATGTTCTTAGGTTAGTTAGGTTTAAGTAGTTCTAAGTTGTAAGGGACTGATGGCCACAGATGTTAAGTCCCATAGCACTCAGAGCCATTTGAACCTAATTTTATGCACCTCCTGCACGTCTTTGCAGCAGGCATTGATCATATGCTTTTTACCTCAATTTACTGATGGCACAACCTCCCACCGAAAAAATCACATCAAGCTTCTAAAATTGTGTTGCTACATGTAACAAAACCAGTAGCAATAGTTTTATTACACTTTCCTGAGACAGGTATGATTACACGTTCACTACTGATTACGCCTGTCATATTAAGAATACGTCCAGGGTCCTGTTTGCCAGCAGCTCTTTACTCTCATAACGTGATACCTCTCTTAACTTATTGTTTAAGTGTCACAGCAGTAACACTGGTGGCTGTTAAGTCCTATTTAAAGTTGTTTGAGTACTGGAACTGTTTTTTGTCTCGAGTCAAGTCACTAACATTAAAAAGATGCAATAGATCTCTTTGTTTGCATCTGTATCGCGTGTGATGGAAGGTCACTGCAAATTGACAGCTTGGGAATTTAACACTGGTAATACTCATGCTTACAAAGTTTGTCATCCTAAACGGCAGGTTAAAATGTGTGTTGCCGTTCCTATGTAATTTCATTTTAGAATTTCATAAATGCCCTTACCATTACAGCGGATAACTTTTCTGCTCCTGTTCTGTACACCAAAAGGGGTTGTCTTAACTTGCTGAAGAAAAAGAATGTTTTGTTAAGATGGCTGGCACGTAGCTTTGTTGCTGAACAGCTAAGTGACGTTACTCAAAGAAGTGGAATTTTACCAAAGAAACCAATTTTATGGGTCGTACTAAAACAAGACTAGAATCTTAATAGAAAACTGAGTTTGGTAATCTTCTTAAAGGAACGTCGATACAGAAACTCTTCTACGCAAGATTCACTGCGCTAAGACAACCCTGGGAAACAGTGACCCCTCTATAAGATGCTATTGTTTCTTCCCTCTCTAGCGTAGAATACGCTACGATTAATAGTTATTAGAGGTTATAATAATGAAACTATCTGGGACTTAATCTAGGATCTCTCCCTAGGACGTATATTGTATCTAACAAGCACAAGTTCTTTCCAGTCATTAAGTGACATGTATACCAAGTTTTGTTGAAATCGGTCCAGTTGTTTAGGAGGAGATGTGGAACATACATACAGGTTTACATATATACTTACATGCACAGAATTTCTTCAGATGTTTCGATAATATACACTCCTGGAAATGGAAAAAAGAACACATTGACACCGGTGTGTCAGACCCACCATACTTGCTCCGGACACTGCGAGAGGGCTGTACAAGCAATGATCACACGCACGGCACAGCGGACACACCAGGAACCGCGGTGTTGGCCGTCGAATGGCGCTAGCTGCGCAGCATTTGTGCACCGCCGCCGTCAGTGTCAGCCAGTTTGCCGTGGCATACGGAGCTCCATCGCAGTCTTTAACACTGGTAGCATGCCGCGACAGCGTGGACGTGAACCGTATGTGCAGTTGACGGACTTTGAGCGAGGGCGTATAGTGGGCATGCGGGAGGCCGGGTGGACGTACCGCCGAATTGCTCAACACGTGGGGCGTGAGGTCTCCACAGTACATCGATGTTGTCGCCAGTGGTCGGCGGAAGGTGCACGTGCCCGTCGACCTGGGACCGGACCGCAGCGACGCACGGATGCACGCCAAGACCGTAGGATCCTACGCAGTGCCGTAGGGGACCGCACCGCCACTTCCCAGCAAATTAGGGACACTGTTGCTCCTGGGGTATCGGCGAGGACCATTCGCAACCGTCTCCATGAAGCTGGGCTACGGTCCCGCACACCGTTAGGCCGTCTTCCGCTCACGCCCCAACATCGTGCAGCCCGCCTCCAGTGGTGTCGCGACAGGCGTGAATGGAGGGACGAATGGACACGTGTCGTCTTCAGCGATGAGAGTCGCTTCTGCCTTGGTGCCAATGATGGTCGTATGCGTGTTTGGCGCCGTGCAGGTGAGCGCGACAATCAGGACTGCATACGACCGAGGCACACAGGGCCAACACCCGGCATCATGGTGTGGGGAGCGATCTCCTACACTGGCCGTACACCACTGGTGATCGTCGAGGGGACACTGAATAGTGCACGGTACATCCAAACCGTCATCGAACCCATCGTTCTACCATTCCTAGACCGGCAAGGGAACTTGCTGTTCCAACAGGACAATGCACGTCCGCATGTATCCCGTGCCACCCAACGTGCTCTAGAAGGTGTAAGTCAACTACCCTGGCCAGCAAGATCTCCGGATCTGTCCCCCATTGAGCATGTTTGGGACTGGATGAAGCGTCGTCTCACGCGGTCTGCACGTCCGGCACGAACGCTGGTCCAACTGAGGCGCCAGGTGTAAATGGCATGGCAAGCCGTTCCACAGGACTACATCCAGCATCTCTACGATCGTCTCCATGGGAGAATAGCAGCCTGCATTGCTGCGAAAGGTGGATATACACTGTACTAGTGCCGACATTGTGGATGCTCTGTTGCCTGTGTCTATGTGCCTGTGGTTCTGTCAGTGTGATCATGTGATGTATCTGACCCCAGGAATGTGTCAATAAAGTTTCCCCTTCCTGGGACAATGAATTCACGGTGTTCTTATTTCAATTTTCAGGAGTGTACTTAAATAAAAATAGTAAAACATAGAAATAAGCACAATTGTAAAATCAATATAAGTAATTCATTAGCCAAATTGTTATGACAAATAACCTCAGTACAAAAGCATATCATAATCTGTGGAAGACCTATAATGTTATCTCTGTGAACTACCTGTAAGAAGATCTATGTAACTATTTTGTTTATATAAGATATTTTCGATGTGTAAAGTGTACAAGTTGTGTGTGATGTTAAGTGTGTGTGAGACTCTACACAAATGGACCATTAGAAAACTGTAAGTACAAATTGTTCTCAAACTTTAGCCACTAACCTCACAGAAAGAATTGATACCCAGCTAAAAATCGCGTTTCTTATGTATTACAGTCAAAGTCAACAAAATGAAGCAGATTCACACACACTGACAACATCAAAAGAGATGGCGTAACACACATTAAAAAAAATAAAAAAAATGCACTTGAAAATGGGAATTATTTCTCGAAACGCGTCGTGCGAATAGTAAAATAAAGAAAAATCGTGACTGGTAGCAGAAGATTTATTTATTTATAAACAAACCTATTGGAAATGTTATGTTAGGCATTTCTCCTCCTTACACGAGGCATCACAACAACGTTTCACCAGGCAATGCCGCGCCGGTCAACCGCTGTTTGTGTATGAGAAATCTGTTGGAAACATTCCTCATGTCAGCACGTTGTAGGTGTCGCCACCGGCGCCACCTTGTGTGAATGCTCTGAAAAGCTAATAATTTGCACATCACAGCATCTTCTTCCTGTCGCTTAAATTTCGCGTCTGGAGCACATCTTGGTGGTGTAGCAATTTTAATGGCCAGTAGTGTATTTGAGGAGTCATCTGCACGACTCTTCATTGTATACACTGCTGTTAGTAGCACAGGGTTACAATATGGATTGGAAAGCACTTGCACCTCGGAGCCGGAAAAAGTGGTGCACGTGCCGTTCACCGCGAGAGTAGAACAAAGTAAACGGCAGCCGGGCCGGCCGGGGTGGCCGAGTGGTTCTAGGCGCTACAGTCTGGAACCGCGCGACCACTACGTTTGCAGGTTCGAATCCTGCCTCGGGCATGGATGTGTGTGATGTCCTTAGGTTAGTTAGGTTTAAGTACTTCTACGTTCTAGGGGACTGATGACCTGAGAAGTTAGGTTGGTTCAAATGGCTCTGAGCAGTATTGGACTCAACTGCTGAGGTCATCAGTCCCCTAGAACTTTGAACTACTTGAACCTAACTAACCTAAGGACATGACACACATCCATGCCCGAGGCAGTATTCGAACCTGCGTCCGAAGCGGGCGCGCGGTTCCAGACTGTAGCGCCTCGCCGGCCGCTGGTGGCCGAGCGATGCTGGGCGCTTCAGTCTAGAACCGCGCGACGGCTACGGCCACAGGTTCGAATCCTGCCTCGGGAATGGATGTGTGTGATGTCCTTAGGCTAGTTAGTTTTAAGTAGTTCTAAGTTCTAGGGGACTGATGACCTGAGATGTTAAGTCCCATAGTGCTCAGAGCCATTTGTACGGCAGCCGGTGTTTACCTGAAGGCGGGCCGGGGAGGTTCCGGAGCGGCCACTGGCCGGAAGGCCGGGCGTCGCGTCGCCGACGGCTCGTCGGCGTCATTCAGCGCGAGGGTGGGCGGCGGCGGCGGGGGCGGCGAGGGCTGCGACGCGGCGGGCGTGGCCGGCCGGCCGGGCCGGAACGCTTCCACGTCGTAGTCGTCCTCCTCCGGAAACTCCGCCACCGGCGGGGGGCTGGGCGGCGTCGCGCTCACCTGGGCACCACATACACACACTATGCACGTCTCTTCGTAACCACATCGAAATAAGTGTCCAAGGAATAGAAAAGCAACTGAAACCACTCAACAGACGAAAGTCCACTGGACCTGACAGGATACCAATTCGATTCTACACAGAGTACGCGAAAGAACTTGCCCCCCTTCTAACAGTCGTGTACCGAAAGTCTCTAGAGGAACGGAAGGTTCCGAATGATTGGAAAAGAGCACAGGTAGTCCCAGTCTTCAAGAAGGGTCGTCGAGCAGATGCGCATAACTATAGACCTATATCTCTGACATCGATCTGTTGTTGAATTTTAGAACATGTTTTTTGCTCGCGTATCATGTCATTTCTGGAAACTGTTGTGTACATAGTTCCGCATAGTCACCGCGTACACAACTTTCCCACTAGAGCGCGGCCCGCTAAGCACAACAGCGCAGGCGCAGCGCTCGTCCGTCTCCGCACTACGAGATGGCGCTCCCTTAGAGCCCACGGAATATCAGACCAGCTGTGTGGCTGGATTGAAGAGTTTTTAGCAAACAAAACACAGCATGTTGTTCTCAATGGAGAGACGTCTACAGATTTTAAAGTAACCTCTGGCGTCCCACAGGGGAGTGTTATGTGACCATTGCTTTTCACAATATATATATGTGACCTAGTAGATAGTGTCGGAAGTTCCATGCGGCTTTTCGTGGATGATGCTGTAGTATACAGAAAAGTTGCAGCATTAGAAAATTGCAGCGAAATGCAGGAAGATCTGCAGCGGATAGGCACTTGGGGCAGGGAGTGCCAACTGACCCTTAACATAGACAAATGTAATGTATTGCGAATACATAGAAAGAAGGATCCTTTATTGTATGATTATATGATAGCGGAACAAACACTAGTGGCAGTTACTTCTGTAAAATATCTGGGAGTATGTGTATGGAACGATTTGGAGTGGAATGATCATATAAAATTAATTGTTGGTAAGGCGGGTGCCAGGTTGAGATTCATTGGGAGAATTCTTAGAAAATGTAATACATCAACAAAGTAGGTGGCTTACAAAACACTCGTTCGACCTATACTTGAGTATTGCTCATCAGTGTGGGATCCGTACCAGGTCGGGTTGACAGAGGAGATAGAGAAGATCCAAAGAAGAGCGGCGCGTTTCGTAACAGGGTTATTTGGTAAACGTGATAGCGTTACTGAGATGTTTAGCAAACTCAAGTGGCAGACTCTGCAAGAGAGGCGCTCTGCATCGCGGTGTAGCTTGGTGTCGAGGTTTCGAGAGGGTGCGTTTCTGGATGAGGTATCGAATATATTGTTTACCCCTACTTATACCTCCCGAGTAGATCACGAATGTAAAAGTAGAGAGATTCGAGCGCGCACGGAGGCTTTCAGACAGTCGTTCTTCCCGCGAACCATACGCGACTGGAACAGGAAAGGGAGGTAATGACAGTGACACGTAAAGTGCCCTCCACCACACACCGTTGGGTGGCTTGCGGAGTGTAGATGTAGATGTACTGCAACTATTACGGCGTACAGTCAAGTGCCGGCACGCCAGTCGGGGGAAGAGATGGCTGTGAGAAGACGTCAGGCAATCGCACGCTGACCTGCCCCTCTCCAGGACGACAACGCGTCAACAGCAGCCCCTATGTGAAGAAGACTTAAGTGCCGCAACCGCCTGGCGACGCCCCACACAGTACTGGAGAGCCCCTGCAACACAGCTACTACTGATAATCCCAGATGCTCGACCCGCCGAAAAACAGGCAACCGCAGGGAAACCGTACTGTACACAGCACGCAAACCAGCCACACAAACCCCCTACACCGTCTGTGAGCCGATCTATGACCGATCGCCCACTAATGTACAACGACCTTGAACTGTTGCAGGGACGCAGCAACTGCAGCAAGCCCTGCAACGAGCTCCAGCAACGACAAAGGTAACGATGCACGATACCTCCCACTAACATAACCACACCTTGCATGCACTGTCGCAGATAGCAAGCCGCTACTGCCCTTACTACCCGTCCTACTGTCGCAGAGGTTTTTTTGCCTTGGCGCTTGCCTTGGCACTTTTTTTCCTCTGCCCTTACAACCGCTAGCCTTCGATCGCTTTCGTCCACTTTCTATCTCCTGATGGACCATGTTAATGAGTAATCTTACCCAGACGCATGGATAACATCACAGCCCGCATCCTGTGACTCTTGATTCAAAAACTAACATGTTATACGGAGGTGACAGTAGAACTTTTCGTTACTACGCTTGTACACTCTAGACTTGGGAGTTGTTATACTGTAGATTGCTTATTTTGTATGTCGCCCTTTGCTTGCGACATATCTGTGTAATTGTCAAAGTTAAGTATTGTCATTTACTTTTTTGTAATATAACCCATTATATCGATTTGTTTGAATTGTGTGTCTAGCGAACCGAGTACGTGGATTCCTGGACTTTACATATTTGACGAGCATAGAGATATAATAGCAACCTACGTCCACCTCTAGAATTTTCGGAGACGACTGCACGAAAACAACGACACATACAGAGAAAAAACACGTATCGGTGGATACGGCATCTCTACGAGTTTAGATTCGTAATAAGTAAAATAGCTTAGTTGCAGAAAACGTCACTACGGGGCGAGCGTGTCGGAATGTGTAGACAAATCGTCCGCTCGATACTGTCGCATCCAATTAGTTGGCGCCTGTAGATACGCAACCTGGCGAACAGATTTTCAAAGCGGGCCGTTGTCACCGGTCCGACGAATTGCGCGAATGTGTACCTCCGCCCGCTGTGCAAACGGTGGCCCTATCGAGCACCTGCAATGCAAGCTAAAAACCCTGTCCACCGATACCTGTCTATTTTCTGTACTTCTTTCAGGAGTTGCGTAGCCGTCTTCTGAGCCCCTGGAGGTACTTACGGATAACCCCGTATTCCGACCTCCGTTTCTCTCTACAATTTATACACTTCAGCCCGCATCTCGTGGTCGTGCGGTAGCGTTCTCGCTTCCCACGCCCGGGTTCCCGGGTTCGATTCCCGGCGGGGTCAGGGATTTTCTCTGCCTCGTGATGGCTGGGTGTTGTGTGCTGTCCTTAGGTTAGTTAGGTTTAAGTAGTTCTAAGTTCTAGGGGACTGATGACCACAGATGTTAAGTCCCATAGTGCTCAGAGCCAGTTTTTGTAAAAGGCTACATTCCAGGCAAATACGTTCACGGAAGACTTCCTAACATTTGCATTTGTATACGTGTCGCGTCCGCAGTTTCTGATATGTACGAAAGAACAGAAACCATTTTGATCCTACAGCCACACTGAATGAAAGCACAAAGGAATTAAAGACATTAGCTGCCAGTGGGCATCGGTTCATTTCAATGAGACAAGTTGAAAATTTGTTCCGCATCAGGATTCGAAACCGGGTCTGCTGCTTACTAGGCAGACGCGCTGAACACTACGCAATCCGGACGCAGTGGTCGTCACAACCGCACGGACTATTTAGCACGCCTCCCTTCACACCGAAATTCTCTACTGATGTACCACACACTACTGATGTAGCGCCCCTGCTCACTAGCCTCATTATCCACGGCATCTCGCCGATTCCCGTAAGAGTTGGAGTTTGTTGTGCGTCTCCACTGAAAGTATCGACAGACCCCAGTTTGATCCTGCTGCCACCATGAATCGAGACGCAAATGAATTAAAGACATTGGCTGCCAGTGGTATTTCAGTGGGGCAAGTTGAAAATTTATGTCGGACCAGGATTCAAACCCAGGTCTCCTGCTTACTAAGCAGATGCACTTACCACTACGTCATCTCGACACATTGATTTACATTTGTATTTGATGTTAACAAATCCCAGCTTTTAAGAATGTTTTTTTTACTGTTGCGCGTCTCCATTTTATATCTTTCCTGTCGATCAGCATACAGTAACTTCAAATCTAATTGGGGCACTCTACTGCGATTGTCTATAGTAGGGTACGCTTTGGGATGCACATAAAACGTTTAGCAGCGATTAATAGTGGAGCTTTTTTTGAGGGTATAAAAACTTCTCAGGAGAGTCACATACAGAAACACTGGCTAATGTGGCGCCCACCCCACCTTTTCCAGTTACGCAGGACAGACGACGCCTGGAGCATAAAACGTGAGACAAGAACAGACATCACAGTATCAAGGCCGCAAAGTATTATCCGACTCACTCTGTGCAGAACACACCGCGTACATGCCTTCTTACTTGCTCTCACTATAGCAGGTTGTTTTATCAAAATTGAACTCCGAGTCAACCGCTTTGTCGGAGTCCGAGTGGAAGTCGGAGGAGGTATTCACGTTATTTTCATTTGTGAATAACCACAGTACTGTGTAAAATTGTCAGTTTATTTATGGAACCGCCGGCCGGTGTGGCCGAGCGGTTCTAGGCCCTTCAGTCAGGAACCGCGTGACCGCTACGGTCACAGGTTCAAATCATGCCTCGGGCATGGATGTGTGTGATGTCCTTAGGTTAGTTACGTTTAAGTAGTTCTAAGTTCTAGGGGACTGATGACCTCAGATGTTAAGTCCCATAGTACTCAGAGCCATTTGAACCATTTTTTTATGGAACAAAATTACACTACTGGCCATTAAAATTGCTACACCACGAAGATGACGTGCGTACAGACGCGAAATATAACCGACAGGAAGAAGATGCTGTGATATGCAAATGATTAGCTTTTCAGAGCATTCACAAACGTTGGCGCCGGTGGCGACACCTACTACGTGCTGAAATGAGGAAAGTTTCCAACCGATTTCTCATACACAAGCAGCAGTTGACCGGCGTTGACTGGTGAAACGTTGTTGTGATGCCTCATGTAAGGAGGAGAAATGCGTACCATCACGTTTCCGACTTTGATAAAGGTCGGATTGTAGCCTATCGCGATTGCGGTTTATCGTATCGCGACATTGCTGCTCGCGTTGGTCGAGATCCAATGACTGTTAGCAAAATATGGATTCGGTGGGTTCAGGAAGGTAATACGGAACGCCGTGCTGGATCCCAACGGCCTCGTATCACTAACAGTCGAGATGACAGGCATCTTAGCCGCATGGCTGTAACGGATCGTGCAGCCACGTCTCGTTCCCTGAGTCAACAGATGGGGACGTTTGCAAGACAACAACCATCTGCACGAACAGTCCGACGACGTTTGCAGCAGCATGGACTATCAGCTCGGAGACCATGGCTGCGGTTACCCTTGACGCTGCATCACAGACAGGAGCGCCTGCGATGGTGTACTCAACAACGAACCTGGGTACACGAATGGCAAAACGTCATTTTTTCGGATGAATCCAGGTTATGTTTACAGCATCATGATGGTCGCATCCGTGTTTGGCGACATCGCGGTGAACATTGGAAGCGTTTATTCGTCATCGTCATACTGGCGTATCACCCGGCGTGGTGGTATGGGGTGCCATTGGTTACACGTCTCGGTCACCTCTTGTTCGAATTGATGGCACTTTGAACAGTGGGCGTTACATTTCAGATGTGTTACGACCCGTGGCGCTACCCATCATTCGATCCCTGCGAAACCCTTCATTTCAGCAGGATAACGCACGACCACATATTTCAGGTTATGTACGGGCCTTTCTGGATACAGAAAATGTTCGACTGCTTGGTCTGGCCAGCACGTTCTCCAAATGTCTCACCAATTGAAAACATCTGGTCAATGGCGGCCGAGCAACTGGCTCATCACGATACGCAAGTGAACTGTGGTATCGTGTTGAAGCAGCATGGGCAGCTGTACCTGTACACGCCATACAAGCTCTGTTTGACTCACTGCCCAGGCGTATCAAGGCCGTTATTACGGCGAGAGGTGGTTGTTCTGGGTACTGATTTCTCAGGGGGCCCGCATCTCGTGGTCGTGCGGTAGCGTTCTCGCTTCCCACGCCCGGGTTTCCGGATTCGATTCCCGGCGGGGTCAGGGATTTTCTCTGCCTCGTGATGGCTGGGTGTTGTGTGCTGTCCTTAGGTTTAAGTAGTTCTAAGTTCTAGGGGACTGATGACCATAGATGTTAAGTCCCATAGTGCTCAGAGCCATTTGAACCATTTCTCAGGATCTATGCACCCAAATTGCGTGAAAATGTAATCACATGTCAGTTCTAGTATAATATAATTGTCCAATGAACACCCGTTTATCATCTGCATTTCTTCTTGGTGTAGCAATTTTAATGGCCAGTAGTGTAATTGCAAAATTAGCTACTAATGTACGAGGCATATTCGGAAAGTAAGATCCGATTAGGCGCGAAATGGAAACCACTGTGAAAATCCGATGGAACTGCACGGATGTGTTCGGCATTGTTTTTAGTCTACCTGTCGATCGCTTCATTCGCTCTTCCGTCCAGAGCGCAAATTGATCACGTAGAAATGTTTAACACAACAGTGTCTCCTGCCAATTATGTGGATCTCATTAGGGATTTCGCCTGAAGCTATGCAGCCCACATAACATAAATGTCATGCATTTATTTCTTCAAAGCAATTTTGAACCGGTTTCTGCAGGGGCAATGAAGACGCTCCTACAGCGTTTTCGGTGGGAAGTGTTTGATCGCCCACAATACACACTTAATCGGCTGCCTCCGTTGTTCATCTCTGCTCGCAAGAACCGCTGGCTACGAAGACATTTTGGCACAAACAGCAAAAGGCAGACCATTGTCTACATCTCTACATCTACATCCATACTCCGCAAGCCACCTGACGGTGTGTGGCGGAGGGTACCTTGAGTACCTCTATCGGTTCTCCCTTCTATTCCAGTCTCGTATTGTTCGTGGAAAGGATTGTCGGTATGCTTCTGTGTGGGCTCTAATATCTCTGATTTTATCATCATGGTATCTTCGCGAGATATGCGTAGGAGGGGGCAATATACTGCTTGACTCTTCGGTGAAGGTATGTTCTCGAAACTTTAACAAAAGCCCGTACCGAGCTACTAAGCGTCTCTCCTGCAGAGTCTTCCACTGGAGTTTATCTATCATCTCCGTAACGCTTTCGCAATTACTAAATGATCCTGCAACGAAGCGCGCTGCTGTCCGTTGGATCTTCTCTATCTCTTCTATCAACCCTATCTGGTACGGATCCCACACTGGTGAGCAGTATTCAAGCAGTGGGCGAACAAGCGTACTGTAACCTACTTCCTTTGTTTTCGGATTACATTTCCTTAGGATTCTTCCAATGAATCTCAGTCTGGCATCTGCTTTACCGACGATCAACTTTATATGATCATTCCATTCTAAATCACTCATAATGCGTACTCCCAGATAATTTATGGAATTAACTGCTTCCAGTTGCTGACCTGCTATTTTCTAGCTAAATGATATGGGATCTATCTTTCTATGTATTCGCAAAACATAACACTTTTCTACATTGAGATTCAATTGCCATTCCCTGCACCATGCGTCAATTCGCTGCAGATCCTCCTGCATTTCAGTACAATTTACCATTGTTACAACCTCTCGATATACCACAGCATCATTTGCAAAAAGCCTCAGTGAACTACCGATGTCATCCACAAGGTCATTTATGTATATTGTGAATAGCAACGGTCCTACGACACTCCCCTGCGGCACACCTGAAATCACTCTTACTTCGGAAGACTTCTCTCCATTGAGAATGACATGCTGCGTTCTGTTATCTAGGAACCCATCAATCCAATCACACAATTGGTCTGATAGTCCATATGCTCTTACTTTGTTCATTAAACGACTGTGGGGAACTGTATCGAACGCCTTGCGGAAGTCAAGATACACAGCATCTACCTGTGAACCCGTGTCTATGGCCCTCTGAGTCTCGTGGACGAATAGCGCGAGCTGGGTTTCGCACGACCGTCTTTTTCGAAACACATGCTGATTCCTACAGAGTATATTTCTAGTCTCCAGAAAAGTCATTATACTCGAACATAATACGTGTTCCAAAATTCTACAACTGATCGACGTTAGAGGTATAGGTCTATAGTTCTGCACGTCTGTTCGACGTCCCTTCTTGAAAACGGGGATGACCTGTGCCCTTTTCCAATCTTTTGGAACGCTACGCTCTTCTAGAGACCTACGGTACACCGCTGCAAGAAGGGGGGCATGTTCCTTAGCGTACTCTGTATAAAATCGAACTGGTATCTTATCAGGTTCAGCGGCCTTTCCTCTTTTGAGCGATTTTAATTGTTTCTCTATCCTTCTGTCGTCTATTTCGATATCCACCATTTTGTCATCTGTGCGACAATCTAGAGAAGGAACTACAGTGCAGTCTTCCTCTGTGAAACAGCTTTGGAAAAAGACAGTTAGTATTTCGGCCTTTAGTCTGTCATCCTCTGTTTCAGTACCATTTTGGTCACAGAGTGTCTGGACATTTTGTTTTGATCCACCTACCGCTTTGTCATAAGACCAAAATTTCTTAGGATTTTCTGCCAAGTCAGTACATAGAACTTTACTTTCGAATTCATTGAACGCCTCTCGCATAGCCGTCCTCACACTACATTTCGTTTCGCGTAATTTTTGTTTGTCTGCAAGGCTTTGGCTATGTTTATGTTTGCTGTGAAGTTCCCTTTGCTTCCGCAGCAGTTTTCTATCTCGGTTGTTGTACCACGGTGGCTGTTTTCCATCTCTTACGATCTTGCTTGGCACATAATCATCTAACGCATATTGTACGATGGTTTTGAACTTTGTCCACTGATCCTCAACACTATCTGTACTTGAGACAAAACTTTTGTGTTGAGCCGTCAGGTATTCTGTAATTTGCTTTTTGTCACTTTTGCTAAACAGAAAAATCTTGAAAGGTCTCTGTTGGATTCCTTTCATGTTAATTTCTTGAATCTGTTGTCATTTAAGCATAAATTCCTCTTCTAAATTTACTGTGGTGTTTCTGACTATCTGGGAGGAGACTGAGCAGTGAAACGTGTTACTTTTACACATAAACAAGTACGATCTGTCACACTACTACACTTTAAAACACAGTTTATATGTAATTCATGTCACACAGTCTCATACGGAACCTACATCCGCTTTCTTTTATATACTGTATATCATAAAATACTGTCATCCCCCCTCCCTTCTGTGTGAAAGAATGAATGAGCAAATGTATTTCTAGTTGCATACTGGATGGTAGCAGACAAGCCTGTCTGCTAGAGAACAGTAGGACCAACGTCGGAACAGGTAGCTACGCTTTCTAAAAGCAAAGAGATTTCTATCCTTAGTATGGTCCTGTCCGTCCCTTGTCATGTTGGTATAGGAAGCTGCCTCTCTGGTCACTTCCGTTTTGTATACGGAAGCACCCTTGGTAGGAGCCCAGGTCAGTCTGTCCGCGGCGAGCGTCTGAAGTGGTAAGATCTCCGGCTGAGCGCGTGTCTGCTAAGTCCGTAGGACAATGGATTTCTTAAGATCAGCCTAACTGAAAATTTAATCACCTTTATTTCAGGTTTAGCTCTAAAATATCTAATGTTATCTTAAATTGCAACGCAGTGTAATTCGAGTGTGAAGTTCAGAATATATTCCGGTAGTTGTTTTGTCACTACTTTGTGAGTAAAGTGGCACCACGTGTTGATCAGTAACGTCTGGTCTTGACAATATTTTTCAATATAGCAACTTTTCTTTATGTTCAACCCACGTGGGGTGTACTTTGTGAGACCAGTACCACGTGCTTATACAATTGTTTGACCCATCAGGTTAATAGTAAGACGATAGTAACCAGTTCGAGGTTTTTCTTTTGTAAATTGCATTTCGATGTAATTTATTTTAATTATCAAAATTATTGTGGAGTTACACTCTTTGTGTAAACCAAGTTGACCACGTGAAGCATGTGGTGTAATCATGAAAGTAGCCCTCAGCTATTCTTTTCGGGAAGATTTCACAGAGAGTTAGTATGAATTTAGTATACCAGTGTGTGGTAATTACATGACAGACAGGATTGTGCTACGAACGTAACTTCTTTGGGTGAAAATTGAATCGGTTGGTTGTGGTTAATTTCCTCTTGCATATGTTTCAACGTTCTTCGTGTGTTATTTTATGAATGGAGTGTTGTATGCAGTCTCCCAATCTTGGCTCTATATTTGATGTGTTCCGTAAGATTACAATCTCACATTTTCACAATCCTAAATAAGGCATCAGTTTAGTTATGAATCAAGTTTAATATGCTGAAATTTCAATGATCAATGTTAAAATAAATTTCCAAATATAAACTGATTTATTTCTTTTTATTTAAATTCTGTTTTTATATGTATATCACCGGTTGTCGTATGACTATTAAAAGTTTATAATTAATGTTAGTCTGGTTGGGAATTTGGTAAGCTAGACTGGATACCTGGTGAAACAGTTGCGCAGTAATGCAAGGTTAGCTTCCCCAGACAGCTCACAGCTTTTAACCCGCTTTTATTGACTATCAGCACCGCTTTCATAGCAAATTAAAGCAACAACTTTACAATCTTCCTACCTTTTTTAGTGAATTGGCAGAAAGCGCAGGCGGCTGCTATCTGTCACGAGGATACTGTAAAGTTTGTACAACGCCACAACAAATGTCTAAGTTGGCGCGGCGACTATTTACAGAGGTAGCTGGAAGGTGTGGCTAACTGTTACGAATAAAATTTTTTTGATTTTCACTGTGGTTTCCATTTCGCGACAGATCGGACCTTGCTTTCCGAACAGCCCTCGTAAGTTCATGAGACAAGATGTTAGTCACCCTCTTCACGCAACACACTCGTCGCCTTCGAGCGCTGTGGAGTCTGCAGAACCGGTAGCACGCGGTCGTCTGCTGTGTATGTGCCTCTCAGTTGTATGGAATCAGCTCGGTAAACTGGCTCACTATGGAGACAAACAGAATGGAGCTACGATGTTTGCAATGTCCCTCATCAGACCGTGATTTAAGTTGCCCGATTTGTTGACGTATGTGTACAGAAGCCGCTCCGTACTCAGCTACGACCGTCTCGAACCGCGCTCTGACGTCCCGGCAAAAAATGGTTCAAATGGCTCTGAGCAGTATGGGACTCAACTGCTGAGGTCATTAGTCCCCTAGAACTTAGAACTAGTTAAACCTAACTAACCTAAGAACATCACAAACATCCATGCCCGAGGCAGGATTCGAACCTGCGACCGTAGCGGTCTCGCGGTTCCAGACTGCAGCGCCTTTAACAGCACGGCCACTTCGGCCGGCACGTCCCGGCAAGCTGGGCTGGTGGTAACTACTGCCTATCAACGGCAGGCATGGCACTGTTGGTTGAGCGATACGACAGAGTGTAGGCCAATTTACATTATCACCAGCTTTTCAATTCGTTCTTATCGCAGAACATGTGCGGGGAAATTAACCGTGGTTTGCAAACGAAGGACATCATATCAATAAATACGGGATTAAGAAAAAATCTACGAGGGTCACTCCAAAAGAAATGCACACTATTTTTTTAAAATCCATTTTTATTCTACACCTTTGAAAGCTTTACAGTGTGTAGATACATCCTTTAGGAACAATATTTTCATTTCTCCACATAATTTCCATCCCTCTCAACCGCCTTACGCCATCTTGGAACCAGCGCCTGTATACAACGCCACAACAAATGTCTAAGTTTGCGCGGCGACTATTTACAGAGGTAGCTGGAAGGTGTGGCTAACTGTTACGAATAAAAATTTTTTGATTTTCACTGTGGTTTCCATTTCGCGACAGATCGGACCTTGCTTTCCGAACAGCCCTCGTAAGTTCATGAGACGAGATATTAGTCACCCTCTTCACGCAACACACTCGTCGCCTTCGAGCGCTGTGGAGTCTGCAGAACCGGTAGCACGCGGTCGTCTGCTGTGTATGTGCCTCTCAGTTGTATGGAATCAGCTCAGTAAACTGGCTCACTATGGAGACAAACAGAATGGAGCTACGATGTTTGCAATGTCCCTCATCAGACCGTGATTTAAGTTGCCCGATTTGTTGACGTATGTGTACAGAAGCCGCTCCGTACGCAGCTACGACCGTCTCGAACCGCGCTCTGACGTCCCCACAAGCTGGGCTGGTGGTAACCACTGCCTATCAACGGTAGGCATGGCACTGTTAGTTGAGCGATACGACAGAGTGTAGGCCAATTTACATTATCACCAGCTTTTCAATTCGTTCTTATCGCAGAACATGTGCGGGGAAATTAACCGTGGTTTGCAAACGAAGGACATCATATCAATAAATACGGGATTAAGAAAAAATCTACGAGGGTCACTCCAAAAGAAATGCACACTGTTTTTTTTAAATCCATTTTTATTCTACACCTTTCAAATGGTTCAAATGGCTCTGAGCACTATGGGACTCAACTGCTGAGGTCATTAGTCCCCTAGAACTTAGAACTAGTTAAACCTAACTAACCTAAGGACATCACACAACATCCATGCCCGAGGCAGGATTCGAACCTGCGACCGTAGCGGTCTTGCGGTTCCAGACTGCAGCGGCTGGGCTGGTGGTAACCACTGCCTATCAACGGCAGGCATGGCACTGTTAGTTGAACGATACGACAGAGTGTAGGCCAATTTACATTATCACCAGCTTTTCAATTCGTTCTTATCGCAGAACATGTGCGGGGAAATTAACCGTGGTTTGCAAACGAAGGACATCATATCAATAAATACGGGATTAAGAAAAAATCTACGAGGGTCACTCCAAAAGAAATGCACACTGTTTTTTTTAAATCCATTTTTATTATACACCTTTCAAATGGTTCAAATGGCTCTGAGCACTATGGGACTCAACTGCTGAGGTCATTACTCCCATAGAACTTAGAACTAGTTAAACCTAACTAACCTAAGGACATCACAAACATCCATGCCCGAGGCAGGATTCGAACCTGCGACCGTAGCGGTCTTGCGGTTCCAGACTGCAGCGCCTTTAACCGCACGGCCACTTCGGCCGGCTTCTACACCTTTGAAAGCTTTACAGTGTGTAGATACATCCTTTAGGAACAATATTTTCATTTCTCCACATAATTTCCATCTCTCTCAACTGCCTTACGCCATCTCGGAACTAGCTCCTGTATACCCGCACGGTAAAATTCTGGACCAACCTGTTGGAGCCACTGTTTGACAGCGTGCACAAGGGAGTCATCATCTTCAAACCTTGTTCCACGAAGAGAGTCTTGTAGTTTCCCAAAGAGATGATAGTCACATGGAGCCAGGTCAGGACGGTAAGGCGGGTGTTTCAGTGTTGTCCATCCGAGTTTTGTGATTGCTTCCATGGTTTTTTGACCGACTTATGGCCGTGCATTGTCGTGCAACAGCAAAACATCCTGCTTTTGCCGATGTGGTCGAACACGACTCAGTCGAGCTTGAAGTTTCTTCATTGTCGTCACATATCCATCAGAATTTATGGTGGTTCCACTTGGCATGATGTCCACAAGCAAGAGTCCTTCAGAATCGAAAAACACCGTAGCCATAACTTTTCGAGAAGAAGGTGTGGTTTTGAATTTTTTTTTCTGGGGTGAATTTGCATGATGCCACTCCACTGATTGCCTCTTCGTCTCTGGTGAAAAACGGTGGAGCCATGTTTCATCACCTGTCACAATTCTTCCAAGAAATTCATCTCCACCATTCTCGTACTGTTCCAAAAGTTCGCTGCATGCCTTTTTTCTTGTTTCTTTGTGAGCCACTGTCAAAATCCTGGGAACCCACCTGGCACAAACCTTTCTTAATGCCAACATTTTCAGTAGTCTGCAAACACTTCCTTCCCCTATCCCAACGTAGTGTGACAATTCGTTTACTGTGATGCGTCTGTCAGCAGTCACCAATTCGTTTAGTCTCTGCACATTGTCTGGAATGTGTGCAGTACGAGGCCTGCCGCTGCGAGGACAATCCTCAATATTTCTGTGCCCACTTCCATCACGTAACCTGCTTGCCCACCGACTAACTGTACTGCGATCGACAGCAGCATCTCCATACACCTTTTTCAACCTGTTGTGGATGTTTCCCACTGTCTCGTTTTCACAGCACAGGAATTCTATGACAGCACGTTGCTTCTGACGAACGTCAAGTGTAGCAGCCATATTGAAGGCATGCTGTGACGGCGCCACCCACGGGAACAGGCTGAACTAAGTTTGAAAACAAGCGGGAAGGATGTATCTACACACTGTAAAACTTTCACACATGCAGAATGAAAACTATATTTTTACAAAAATTGTGTGCATTTCTTTTGGAGTGACCCTCGTAATTAGTGGTGAATATAAAACGACAAAATCTATAACGAACTTAGAAGTTAAGTTTGAACGGTATTTAAGCATGTAGTGGATGCTGCTGAGTGAAATTTTGATTTTGTTTTGTATTAGATGTGCAGTCAAATGTATGCTGATTTTAAAGGGACACGTGGCACTGGCATATTTGTTGCCGTCCATGAGTGTCTAATAAACTAGCGTCTTGCGTATTTACGAGAAGACCTTTCTTAAATCTGTTCAGGAGATGATTATTGATAAATTCGTTGCTATTTGTGCGCGAGACGTGTATGTCCATACGACATTATAGGAGGTGAAGGTTTTTTGCTCTTGCTCAAACGCTGGTGGACTCTGGAGTGACTTACGGAAAAAGAAAATCACCCATGATAAAAACTGCATACTTTATTTCAATGTACAAACACATCGTACGAACTAAATAGAGAAACAAAATAAAAATTTTCTCTAGCTGTACAATACAATATGGTTTATTTTAGCCTCTTCAAAGTATCCACCCTTTGCCCGCAGGACAGCTGCACGAACTCTTGGCAATAAGATTTTGTAATGTTTACGTAAATATGCCAGTCCAACAGTCTGCAAATTATGCCAAAGATCTTCAGCATCACATGACCTCAGTTTTCTGACCTCCCTGCTAAGTTCATTCCATAAGAGCTGACTTCGCCAAATCATATTCTTCATTTCGCCACATTGCTCTGCACAATTCATTGTCTTGCCGCAGAACAAACCCACGGCCAATTAGTCTCTTGTTAGATGGAATTGCATTGTTCATTAGTATCCAGTGATATCCTTCCTTCGTAAATTTTTCATTAATTCTCACTAGATCACCGACTTTATCATTTCCCCACACCATGACCGGCCGCCCACCATGCTTCGCCGTTGGAGTCACACATTGACTCTTCACACGTTCTCCACGAAGTCGACGAACAGACATTCGACGACGGCTTCCAAATACCTCAAACTTAGATCAGTCCGTGAATAACACCTCGGTCCATAGCTGCACGCTCCACTTTTTATGTTGCTGTACCCATTTCAATCTTTGCACCGTCTTTTGTTTGTGTAGTGAAAGCTTTCTGGTCGCTCCGTACCCCTTTAAACCTCATTGCACTGTTGAGACAGAGATTCGAGCTGCTACCCAAACACGACTCACACCCCGTCCTCACAGCTTTACTTCTGTCAGTACCTCGTCTCCTACCTTCCAAACTTCACAGCAGCTCGTCTGCGAACCTTGCAGAACTAGCACTCCTGGAAGAAAGGATAATGCGGAGACATGGCTTAGCCACAGCCTGGGGGATGTTTCCAGAATGAGATTTTCACTCTGCAGCGGAGTGTGTGCTGATATGAAACTGTGTGCCGGATCGAGACTCGAACTCGGGTTCGAGTCTCGGTCCGGCACACAGTTTTAATCTTCCAGAAAGTTTCATATCAGAGCACACTCCAAAACAACGTTCAAATGTGTGTGAAATCTTATGGGACTTAACTGCTAAGGTCATCAGTCCATAAGCTGACACACTACTTAACCTAAATTATCATAAGGACAAACAAACACACCCAGGCCCGAGGGAGGACTCGAACCCCGCCGGGACCAGCCGCACAGTCTATGACTGCAGCGCCTAAGACCGCTCTGCTAATCCCGCGCGGCGCGCACACTCCGCTGCAGAGTGAAAATCTCATTCTGCTCTCATAGTGTTTACTTCCTTGCGAATCTCAGTGTAGTAAGTGTCATCTGACGTTTATTCTGAAGATATATGTACTGTCTCCGTGTATGATGTTACTTTGGGTGTTCTACTCGTAGATCGCGAAATACTTGCATTGGAAGCAGTTTGCTTTGACCGCGGCAATGTATACACCACTTGTAATTAGTGTAGGCTATTTTTTCTTGCTACTGTCCAAATTGAATAGCCTTCCTGATACAGAGATACAATTAAAGGACATTTTGCATTTCCAGTCTCCAGCTTCTGTCCCGTTAGGAGGTAATATGGTATTAACCTGCCCAGGAATACAAACATGCTACTAGATTTACGCAGTGCACTGTAAAGTTGCGAGGTGCCGGTGTGGAGAAGAGTTTGTACCTCTTTAATTGAGACGAATTTTGCATGAGAACGAGACATGCACTCGACCCCGCTCCTTATCTACTAGTTAATTAATTATGCGCACAACGGTAACGGAAGGAAATGATGGTGGACCCTGCTAGTTGGTGAAATAAGGAGCGCACACTCACAATAATTTAATAAAAATCGCAATCTACTCAAGAAAAGAGAACTTTATCATAATAAACAACAGGAAATGGGATTCTGCCTATATCTACGAAATGATATGCGGATTAAATATTACATTGAGATGTACTGTATATCAGAACATAAATCCACATCTCTGTGATGCAATAGATTGACGATAACGACTGTAGGTCCTAATGAATCGAATATTAATTTCCCGCCTATATAGCAGTATCGCAATTAGTAGTGAGAGCTCAAATGGGATCATATGGAGAAACAAGCAAGGTGTACTTGTAGCAAAGCGAGCGCGCGTGCTGCTGAGGGATTCGGTATGAAATTGATAAGGTCCTACAACGCCGGAGCCGCAAAATACTGTACCAGTACTGAAATCTGCAGCACGTCGCCGGTAGGCAGCGTCCTGATGATGTAGGCGCCGACTTCTGACGTGCAGCAACTCTGTGTCAACCCCTGGCCGCGAAGGCTGTCCGAGAATTCTAAGTCCTTCCGAAAACGAGCGACCAAGTCGCAAAACCGTCCGACTCTGACGAAGATCAGATCCCCAATCCTCCGTGATGCGATGCAAGAACGAAGCCAACATTGCTCTACTCCCTACTCTCCTCTAGAACCGCGAATCAGCATTCAGTTCTGATTCCAAAATTCCCCCACACTGTCTCAGAACATCATTTGCGCCAATAGCGACCGTTCCCTCCAATTTCGAGCAGGGCTTTATGACGTCAACTAGCCTCAGTTTAAGTTGACCAATAATGCCTCTGCTATTCAGCTGAGGTTCAAATGGTTCAAATGGCTCTGAGCACCATGGGACTCAACTGCTGAGGTCATTAGTCCCCTAGAACTTAGAACTAGTTAAACCTAACTAACCTAAGGACATCACAAACATCCATGCCCGAGGCAGGATTCGAACCTGCGACCGTAGCGGTCTTGCGGTTCCAGTCTGCAGCGCCTTTAACCGCACGGCCACTTCGGCCGGCTACATTCAGCTGAGGGCACTGGACTTGCCATTTGACCGGCTACGAAAACAACCTGCCTAGACCACCGGCCATCTGATGCCAGAGAGTCACACCCAGCAGGGCACAGTCCGCAAGTTTTCTCCGAATCAAGAGGACAATGCAGTCAGTCGGTGCCAGGAATCTTCGTTCCGGACGCGCCGGAACGGTAAACACATAAACTGCGGCGACACTCAGACGTCTCGCAGGTCGTTTCGCCCTGCATACAATAGGCGAAACTCGACCGACGTCAGTCGTTCCGCCAGGCGCTTAAGTCTATTGTACGAACCCCACAGAATTCAGGGAAGTGCAGCCCCCAACCGGAAATGCCGTGTGCCGTCCTCCGATGCTCGGCTCGCACAGGCCACCCATGGAACTAACCCAACATGTATAGGAATAAAGTGAAAAGTATTTTTGAGCTCTCAGTTCAAATACTCTCACTAAAATAACCTTATTCGGTTTGTTACTACCATGCAATGACATAGAACATTAATAAAATTGATGAAAATGAGAGGAGACATGCAAAAGAGGGCATGGAACCTTTCAAAGTAATGCGAACTGATTGCTAGACAGAAAGCTGAACGAAGGAGGCCTATTCGAATGGAACCGATGCAACTGTCTTACATGTCCATTCCCACATACAGAAGCGTGGCCTGAAATTTTTAACACAGTAAGAATACACCGAAGGGGACACAGTGTCAAAATTGTAGCTGCTACCGACACACTGTAGGTGCTTTTAAAAAACGGATGAAATTTACCAAATTCATAGCTAGCCAAGCGGCTAGCTAAATGAACACCCCTGTCCTAGTTGTAGAAGAGAGTGCATGTGCAAGACGGCGGGCACATATTATTGGTTGACGAGACATCGGCAAACAGTGAACATGCCACAACGCGATCGCAATTTTTAAAGCGAATTTCAGTTTCTGTTGATAGTTCTGCTGTCACAAATGTTCACAGATTAACATTAGCCTCGCGGAGTGGCCGCGCGGTTTGAGGCGCTATGTCACGAAATGCGCGGCCCCTCTCGCCGGAGGTTCGAGTCCTCCCTCGGGCATGGGTGTGTGTTGTACTTAGCATAAGTTAGTTTAAGTAGTGTGTAAGTCTAGAGACCGATGACTTCAGCAATTTGGTCCCTTAGGAATACACATACATTTGAATATCATTTAATATTCATAATAATTAGCAGTTGCCTTTGCTGTATTGCTAAGTGTTAACAATGAAGATAAAACTGAATTAATCTCCTTTGCTATTGTTTCGTATATGATAGCTAATAACATTTGTCTTTGTGCAGATTTCAGAGTTTCACAGTAATGTGGTGCTCAATTAATGTTTTCAGCTTTGCAAAGATGAAATATGAAGAATGTGGTATGCAGTCGAAATCACCTACCTCTCCTGAAAACGTATGTGTTATTTATTACTTAATTTCTCGGACATTCACTCGAATGATGTCGACATTTTGTTTGGAACTGTGGAAACATTAAACGAAAGAGGAAATATCTTGCACGATTCCGTGAATTATGGTTCGAACGACTGTTGTGCAAAATAAAGTCCAGAACAAAAATAGAGTACCTTCCAAACCCAAAGTAAACATGTACAGTAATAACTTTCAGTAAGAAAGAAAAGGCTATAAAACTTTTGGTTAAGCGCAAGAGGGAGAAAATGCTTGTACACAAGCAGTGTCTAAAGCCGGTTTGATTTAATAAAATCTGAAATGGATTGTATAAATAGAAAAAAGATTTGCATAAAGTACGAAATATGCGCCGAAATCAAACTCGCAAAAGTGTGAAAGAAAACCATTCGAAAGATTTAGAACTGCACTATCTCCGAGGAAAATCTACGGTACTGGACGTTCTGAATTGCAGGTGTGATGAACGTCACTGTTTTCCAAGATCCTCCGACCTAATTAAACAGATTCAGGAAATTATGCGTATACGACAATGCCATTGGTATCACTGGATCACTGTTTCCGCAGTCTTTCGGAACATCAAGACAAATTAGAAATAAAAGGACTGTTTAGTTGCAAACATCTCTAAAAGACTTCTTACCATTCCCGAAAAAAAATAAACAAATCACTGCTTCTGTTTGGCTGTTAGCCTGGAAATATCGGCACCACTGTCTGTAAAGAACGGCGATAAGACTATTAATATAATTCGAATTCCACGCGGAACTAATAGTGTGATTCAGCCTCTCGATAAAAAAAATAAATAAAAAATCGGCGGTCTAAAAAAAAAAAAAAAGGTTCAAATGGCTCTGAGCACTATGGGACTTAACATCTGTGGTCATCAGTCCCCAAGAACTTAGAACTACTTAAACCTAAGGACATCTCACACATCCATGCCCGAGGCAGGATTCGAACCTGCGACCGTAGCGGTCACACGGTTCCAGACTGTAGCGCCTAGAACCGCACGGCCACACTGGCCGGCTGGCGGTCTAAAGCATTTTTCAAGAAATTGTCGGGCTATATAATTTCCGTTAGCTCTTCGTCATTTCAGGTTTATCAGCGGAACAATATTATTGTACTTCAGTCATTTCTGCATTGACAGTTTGTACCACCATGTTTTACGAATTTGATCAAGTATGCCTGGTACGCAGAACAACGGTCACAACCATTTCTTACTGCATTTTTAATTCTGTCTAAATAAAAGTAGTAATTACTGTGAAATGCCTGAATGCATTAATTTTTCCTTTGTTAGGTGTGCCTGGTTTAAGGAAGATGTTTGTTTTAGTCATCCAACAGACACCTCGCATTCTTGCGACGAATAAACAAGGAATCGCTTCATTGTTAGATAAATGTACATTATTCAAAAATTCTCATAAGAACTGTGCTACAGGAATTGTTGTACAATATTTAACGTCAACAAATTAAAGTCCTGATTGATGGAAGCCGTATATAGTGTAAAATCATACACTACCTTGATTTTCTTTCCTCTGCAAGACACGTGTCTAAGAATTACATCTGCAACAATTTAGCTGTTGATATGAATTGCAAGTTATTGAAGAAATTAATGATTCGTCACATGCCTGGTGTGGCTTATTGGCTTAAAATTCGCGTGAGTGCACGCAACGCTACGTCTTCTTATCACGGCTGCGTCTGCTTACAAGCCGATTCGCATCCCAGGCAGGAAGGGCTGTACAAATGGCTGTTATGAGCGGTTCTTCATGAGGCATCAATGACTAACATTCACATTTTTTAAATAGTGGCACTGCGGCTTAGGAGCTAAAATTATGACAGTGCATTTCTTTCAATGTACTTTTCCTGTGGGAAAAATTTCAGGATTGGCCTCGACATGTCTGATTGCACCATTCATTTGTTACGTAAAGACACGCCAGTGCCGTCGATACTATTGAGCGCTCCTCTATCCGCACGTGGCGCAGTGGTTAGCACGCTGGACTCGCATTCGGGAGGACGACGGCTCAAATCCGCGTCGCACCATCCAGATTTAGGATACGATATTGCAGTGCCTGTGTTCTTAAAACGAGCGATGCAATGTTCCTTCGGACACGCATGCATGCAGGCAGGCAGGCAGCGATACTCAATTAAAATGTCCTCCCCTGTATGGGAATTACATAATTTGATTTTGAGTACAGGATGTGACGCAGGAACGAAGACATATGGAAGTCTGGGTCTGGCCGTGGGTTGTGCACGGATAGCCGAAGTGGTTAAGGCGACCGCTCGCGTAAAGCGGGAAATCCGCGTTCGACTTCCGGTCCGGAACAGAGCTACATTGCCGTCCTCCCCTTTCACAGCTGATGGTTGCTCATATTCGCAACTACGAATTCATTTCATGTAATGTCGATTGAGGGTTAACGTGATTTCCCTAAATCGTTCCAGGCAAATGCCGGGATGGTTCCTTTGAAAGGGCATGGCCGACTTCCTTCCCCATCTTTGAAACAACCCGAGCTTCTTCTCCGTCTCTAGCCGGCCGGTGTTGCCGAGCGGTTCTAGGCGCTTCAGTCTGGAACCGCGCGACCGCTACGATCGCAGGTTCCAGTCCTGCCTCGGTCATGGATGTGTGTGATGTCCTTAGGTTGGTTAGGTTTAAGTAGTTCTAAGTCTATGGGACTGATGACGTCAGATGTTAAGTCCCATAGTGCTTAGAGCCATTTGAACCATTTTAACAGCAAGTCGTAGCACCACAAAGTTGGGACACACATGTCAGCGAGAGACTTGCTACTACGCTTACAATCACACACTTTGGCGAAAATACATGTTCAAATCCAGTGGAAGACAGTTAACATCTTCCGAAATTGAACTAAATGCTTTCTCTGAGAATTACTTTGAACAATTAGTTCATGAGCCCACACGAATTGTAAATGGTTGCGAGAACACACTTGCACACTTGACCTATTAGCCACAAATAGTCCTGATCTAATTGAGAGCGTCATGACAGATACAGGGATTAGTGAACACGAGGTCATTGTAGCGAGGCTGGCCGCGGTGGCCGAGTGGTTCTAGGCGCTTCAGTCTGGAACCGCGCGATCGCTACGGTCGCAGGTTCGAATCCTGCCTTGGGCATGGATGTGTGTGATGTCCTTAGGTTAGTTAGGTTTAAGTAGTTCTAAGTTCTAGGGGACTGATGACCTCAGATGTCAAGTCCCATAGTGCTCAGAGCCATTTTTTTCTCCGTCTCTAATGACCTCGATGTGGAGGGGACGTTAAACTCTAATCTTCCTTCCTGCCTTCTATACACACAACCAGCGAAATACACAACAGAGGTGCATACTCTTTAAATGTGTGTATTTGTATTCCACGACGTTTCAACTGAGAATCTCCCAGTCGTCTTCAGGCGAGTCGTCGAGGACATTTTTTCACTCCTTTCATTCTCCACACGTAAGCGGGCTGTTCGACTTCCGTTCCATTAATGGTCGCAGTTCTATTCAAAAAATTATTGGAGAAGCTGATACTGGGGAAATGGGGGATCCCTATTGGGAATAAATGGGTGGGGCTTATCAGTTCCAGCATACACCTTACAACCAGGGGAAACCTCCCGATAACCTTGGTCGGAACCAGGGGCTTGTAACCTTTTTAATTTATTTCTGGGACATCATCCTTCGGTGAGGATCATGTCCCAGCAAAAATCAACATGTTGTGTATACGCAAGGTGTGTGAATGTTGTATGTCTTACTGAACAGTCTGAGGTGCACTGGGTGTGACGAAAACTAGCTCCGTTCCGTAATATACGGCGCGCTAAGAGTATCCCGCGCATGCATCAAAATAAAGCGCTCAGGCGGACTACACTTCCCGGCGGCAACACCCTCGCTGGTGGAACCGCAGAACTGAACTGTCGTCTGCGTTACCGGTCGCCACCGTCGTTGGCTCAATCTGTCATCTTCAATTAGAACGAATCGTGGAGATGATGGGGTTCCATGCACTGTCCAACTGGTAGCCGCTATAACGGTTCATCAGATTTTACACTAGGCGTATTTCCAAAGGATTTTTTAGTAATGGATTCCCAAAAAGATGTTGCTGTGGTCAGAATCATAGTTTTATTACTTTTGTGTTAACAGAATAGCCAACACCGTGTTACGAGTGGAGGCCGAAATGCACGCGTTTTAGCTCACGCAGGCTGGCGTGACGAGGGAAGAACTATACTGATGTGAGGTCTGGAACATGACAAGGAATGAGAATTCAGAAAGCGGACGTAATTAGTTTGATACTTAACATTAATCTATTAATGATGAACGTCGCTCTTGACGGTACATGATTCACAATATTATCTGTTCAGAATACATTCTTGAAGTAATTATAGTAACTGAATATGGCGCCTTGCTAGGTCGTAGCAAATGACGTAGCTGAAGGCTATGCTAAGCTGTCGTCTCTGCAAATGAGAGCGTATGTAGACAGCGAACCATCGCTAGCAAAGTCGGCTGTACAACTGGGGCGAGTGCTAGGGAGTCTCTCTAGACTAGACCTGCCGTGTGGCGGCGCTCGGTCTGCAATCACTGATAGTGGCGACACGCGGGTTCGACGTATACTAACGGACCGCGGCCGATTTAAAGGCTACCACCTAGCAAGTGTGGTGTCTGGCGGTGAAACCACAATTACACTCCACTGAATGTCCAGCTTAGCCGCTCGGAGTGTCCTCGCGGTTTGAGGCGCCATGTCACGGATTGCTCGGCCGCTCCCACCGGAGGTTCGAGTCCTCCCGCGGGCATGGGTGTGTCTGTTGTTCTGAGCATCAGTTAATTTAAGTAGTTTGTCAATCTAGGGAGCGATGAGCTCTGCAGTTTGGTCCCTTAGGAATCCACACAGCCGGCCGAAGTGGCCGTGCGGTTAAAGGCGCTGCAGTCTGGAACCGCAAGACTGCTACGGTCGCAGGTTCGAATCCTGCCTCGGGCATGGATGTTTGTGATGTCCTTAGGTTAGTTAGGTTTAATTAGTTCTAAGTTCTAGGGGACTAATGACCTCAGCAGTTGAGTCCCATAGTGCTCAGAGCCATTTGAACCATTTGAATCCACACACTTTTGAACATTTGTCCAGTGGAAATATGGTATTCGGCAATAGCGGTCTTGACAGGTTGCAAAAATCGAGTGCAGTGTTGACGTTCAGTGCAGTGTTCTTCCACAATGCGTATGGTATGTCCTATGTAAGACATGCAACACTGACAAAATATTTTGTAAATTCCGGTCTTCCGCAGTAATATGGTGGACAAAAATCACATTCCCCTGAAATTTACCCAGGACTCCTGTATTTTAAATGAAATGGTTCTCACAAAAGGAAGGTAAGTTATCCATTTCCTGACTCTTGGTTTTGACTGACAGTGCTCTGTTAATCTACCGGGCGGAATATCCATTTTTTATGAACACCGGCTTTAGGTGGCCGAGTTCTTTAGGCAAACTGTCTAGATCTGAGACACTGTGAGCTCTGTGTACTAGTGATTTAAGCACGCTCGTAGTTTTCGAAGGGTTATGACAACTTGAGTCTTGCAAATAAAAGTTAGTATGAGCGGGAGTACGATAAGCTGAATGCGCCAGAAAGCTATCATTCTTTCGTCTAACTAAGACATCCAATTAATAGGAAGGTCAGCGTTGGCCGTAATATTGATGTTTTATCGATAGCAGAATCGATTTTCGATCACATGGTGATCATCTTCAGTGCTGTACAAATTAAACTCAGACACTGGTATCAAGTTATCAATAACCAAAACTGAGAAGCGATCACAATAATATCAAGTTATCAATAACCAAAACTCAGAAGAGATCACAATATTATTGTGATCGCTCCTCAGTTTTGGTTGGCTATCAATAAAACATCAATATTACGGCCAACGCTGACCTTCCTTTTAATTTGACATATATGTTCGTTGTGCAGACAGCACTCCATGGAGTCGCCAATCAATAAGACATCCAAGGCACACAACCGTCCTCTGTTTCAGTAGTGAACCGAATGTTATGAATGGAGTTGAGGTGGTGATGAAACTTCATCAATTTATCTTCTCCGTGGCGCCACACTATGGAAGTGTCGTCCACATACCTTCAAAATACAGTTGGCTTAAGAACAACTGATTGAAGCGCTCTCCTCGAAATCTCTGCTTAAAACTGTGTACCGGAGCGAGACTCCGAGCAAACCGTTTCATATCAATGCACACTTCGCTGCAGAGTGAAAAATTCATTCTGGAAACATACCCAATACTGTGACTAAGCCATGCCTCCACAATATCCTTTCTTTCAGGAGTGCTAGTGCTGCTAGTTTCGCAGGAGAACTTATGTGAAGTTTAGAAGGTAGGAGGTGAGGTACTGGCGGAAGTAAGGCTGTGAGGACGGTTACTGAGTCTTGCACGGATAGTTCAGTCGGTAGAGCTCTTGCCCGCGAAATACCAAGGTCTCAACCTCGAGTATTGGTCCAGCATATAGTTTTAGTCTGTCAGGAAGTTTCACTTATCATGCATTTTAATGTAATAAAAAAATGTTCAAATATGTGTGAAATCTTATGGGACTTAACTGCTAAGGTCATCAGTCCCTAAGCTTACACTCTACTTAACCTAAATTATCCTAAGGACAAACACACACACTCATGCCCAAAGGAGAACCCGAACCTCCGCCGGGATCAGCCGCACAGTTTAATGTAATAAACTGAGTTAATTGTGACTATTGTTTAATTTCTTAGTTAATGAATTCCTTGACCATTATACAAGTATTGTAGGGCAACGATTTAATTATGTCAGATAAACAGGGCCACTTTTATATACGAGAGGCGTTCAATAAATAATTCAACACTTTTTTTTGTCTGCTAGTTTCGGTTGAAAAAAAATCAGGAATTCATTATAGGACATAGTGGAATATTTCCGCTTCATCCCCTATAGTTTAATGAACCGATAGGTGGTGGTTTCATACAGAGCCTTCAAAAGGGCGTCTATAATGGAGCAGCAGAGAGCTGTCATTGAGTTTGTTTTGGCGGGAAACCAGAGCATCGCAGATATTCATAGGCGCTTGCAGAATGACTACGGAGACCTGGCAGTGAACAGATGCTGCCTGCTGCCTGCCTGCGAGCAAGTCACAGTTATATCAGCCGTGTCATCGATCCATCCGCGGGAGCCATCTGTCTGCGCCAGAAACATCACTAGGGTAGCAAAGCTGATTCGAATCAAGATAAAAATCTTATTACATCCGGTATCAGGTTATACATCCGCTGTAAGGTTACACGCATGGGAGCCTTATATTCAACGCCAACCCTGTTCGTGCTTCCCCAGGAAACTGCCGGGAATTGCCAAAGTCACTCAGGGGAATCCCCCCACATCTTAAGCATTTGTGGGACAGTGGCCAACTGATATAAAATTCATGTGAAAGCCCTCCCTATCTCTCTGTCAATCGGAGCACAATAAAATGATGGGATACCCAATAAGATTCGAGCTTCCCTTCGTTCTCCCCCTTTGTCATCATCTTCTATAACTTAGAGATTTGAGTGGGAAGGATTCACTCTGGAGCTGGACAGCATAGGGATAGGATCAGGCTGTGTCTATTTGTTAATAACAAATTATATTAAGTCACATCACTTGAGTTTTATTTGTTAATAAGAATTTAATATTATGTCATTTGAGGCACCAGCAGAGACCATACCCTGGCAGATACGCAAGTACTTTCATTCTTCCACAATTTTACCTGTTATCCATATTATTTCGTATTTTCCCTATTATCTGTATTTTTCACCACTTCTAGTATTTTTCGGTATTTTCCACATTTTACGTGTTTTTCGACAGTTGTATTTTATCCAGTCACCCAAGATCCATCCCACTGCTTCCGGCCGGCCCGAGTGGCCGAGCGGTTCTAGGCTCTTCAGTCTGGAACCGCGCGCCCGCTACGGTCGCAGGTTCGAATCCTGCCTCGGGCATGGATGTGTGTGATGTCCTTAGGTTAGTTAGGTTTAAGTAGTTCTAAGTTCTAGGGCACTGATAACCTCAGCAGTTAAGTCCCATAGCGCTCAGAGCCATTTGAACCATTTTGAACCACTGCTTCCGACGTCGCGTCGCCTCCATGATGGTTCAAATGGCTCTGAGCACTATGGGACTTAACATCTGAGGTCGTCAGTCCCCAAGACCTAAGAACTACTTAAAGCTAACTAACCTAATGACATCACACACATCCATGCCCGAGGCAGGATTCGAACCTGCGACCGTAGCAGTGGCGCGGTTCCGGACTGAAGTGCCTAGAACCGCTCGGTCACGCTGCCGGGCCTCCATGATGCTTTCAGCGAATCGCAGTGCAGCATGATCACGATTTAGTTATCATTTCTAAGCCACCACTTCACTACTAGTGTGCGTGACGTCATAGTGTATGTATTAGAAACGAAAAATAATGACGTCACATCACATTAATGACGTTATAGCTAATTCTACAAATACTACCACAATGGGTAAATCCCCTGCTAAGCAACAACCACATTATTAGTTTGTGTGACATCATTGTAAAACTATGATGCTTCCATCCCAAGACAGGCAACGGCCTTGCCGCAGTGGATACACCGGTTCCCGTGAGTTCACCGAAGTTAAGCGCTGTCGGGCGTGGTCGGCACTTGGATGGGTGACCATCCAGGCCGCCATGCGCTGTTACCATTCCTCGGGGTGCACTCAGCCTCGTGATGCCAATTGAGGAGCTACTTGACGGAATAGTAGCGGCTTCGGTCAAGAATACCATCATAACGACCGGGAGGGCGGTGTGCTGACCCCACGCCCCTCCTATCCACATC